>NW_028274820.1:28192486-28493395 GCF_037043125.1 Eumetopias jubatus
CGGCAGGGTTGGTTTCTTCTAGGCCAATCTTGACTTCTGGGTGGCCATACCATATTCCCCCTGCATCTTCAGATGACCTTCCCTTTGTGCTCATCTCTGCCCCAATCTACCCTTCTTTTAAGGACACCAGTCATATTGGATGAGGGCCCACCCTAATGACCACCTTTTAACTTAATTACCTCTTTAAAGATCCTATCTTTGGGATGCCTGGGAGGCTCAGTCAGTTAAGCACTCAACTCTTGATTTTGGCTCAGTTCAGGATCTCAGGGTCAGGAGATGGAGCCCCACCTCAGGCCTGCTTAAGATTCTTTCTCCCTCTCCCTCTGCCCCACCCCCCTGTGTATGCCCGCTCTCTCTCTCTCTTTCAAAAAAATAAATAAGTTAATTAGGTTCCTACCACAAATACAGTCACACTTTGAGGAACTGAGAGCTGGGTCTCTAACAAATGAATTTGAGGAAGGACACAAATCAGTCCATAATAAGATCCACAAGGAAAAAACAATACAGAGCCTCTTTCCCCAATGGGGTAAACATTTACTGGAAGTTGTACAGAGAGATATACATACATACAGTTCCCATATGAGAACTGAAAATAGAAGATTCAGGAAGAGTTGGAATTTAGCATCTATGTTGTCCTTACACCCTTACCCCAAGTTGGATGCAGTCCCCTGTGACATTCTTTGACCTCAAAAAGCCAAGAAGGAAAATTTCTGCAACTTGTTCTGTGGGTGTGATGAAGCACTTTAGGGAAATATGGGTGACTACAATACAATTGCATTTTTTTTTTACTGATCTTGCAATTTCTGAGTAAGTTTAAAATTATCTTAAAATTATTTTAAAAACAGAAACAATCTGAAAAAAAAAAACACAAGCAGGAAATAAGTTGAATGAGGTGAGTCTTCCTTGCTCTTGAGGCTCAGAATATGCAGGGAGATTCTTGATAAAAGAACTGATTAAAAGCTCTGTTACAATTTGGGCCCAAAGAATCCTTTGCCCTTCAACCCCTGTGGGATTCTTGCATTAGTTGTATTTAAATCACCAGACCACAACCCCAGGAGGAACAGATAAAAATTGTAAGTCCAGAGAGAAGGTTAAGTAAAATGATCAGAACATACAGAGAAAGATGAGCTCATGAAAAACAATAAAATAAATGCCGGGAGGGGCACCTGAGTGGCTCAGTCGGTTAAGCACCTGACTCTTGATTTCGGCTCAGATCATGATCTCAGAGTCCTAAAATCCAGCTCCACATCGGGCTCTGAACTCAGTGGGGAGTCTGCTTGGGATTCTTTCCCTTTGCCCCTCCTCCCATGCTTGCATATGTTCTCTCTCTCTCCCCCCCTCTCAAAATAAACACATCTTTAAAAGATAAATAAATAAATGCAAGGAGTAACATAAAATAAAATCCCGAGTTTCTCTGAACAAAAAATTAAGCAGATGAATTAAAAGAGAGGGTAATCGTTATGGATATCTGAACTAGGAACCTGAAAGTTCAAATGCAAGAAGTTCAAAATGAAGAAAAAAGAAAGAAATGGAAATAAAGGAAAAGCTAAAAGATGTGGACAAGAGATCCAGGCAACCAACCAACCACACAAATACTAAAATATTTTAAAAGAATATAGAGACTATAAACTAAACATATACTAGAAAGAAGTGCACCTGAGTTAGAAAAAGACCTGAGTCCGAAGATCAGAATGGCTCCCAGAATCATTAAGATGGATGGATCAGAAATGATCCTCACCTAGGCATATCCTGGTAAAATTCTTGGAACTCCAATAAGTAAAGCTCATACAAGTTCTGAGACATAATGAACACCCTGCACTCAAAAGAAAAAACATATCTGCCCTAGACATCTCATCTGAAGCCTGAAGAAGAGGAGACAGGGAGATAAAATCCACAATGTACTGAGAAACAAGACTATAGCCCAAGAGATAAAGATGTACTACGTAGAAACATGCAATTTAGGGCGCCTGGGTGGCTCAGTTGGTTAAGGGACTGCCTTCAGCTCAGGTCATGATCCTGGAGTCCGGAATCCAGTCCCGCATCGGGCTCCCTGCTCGGCAGAGAGTCCGCTTCTCCCTCTGACCCTCCCCCCTCTCATGTGCGTGCTCTCTCTCTCTCTCTCTCTCTCTTTCATTCTCTGTTTCTCTCAAATAAACAAAATCTTAAAAAAAAAGAAACGTACAATCTAAATGCTTACAAAATAGTCTTGAAAGAGAAACTGAAGGGACACACTCTCAGTGAAACTCTAATAAGAAAAATCTGTCTCCTGGGTTGCCTGGGTGGTATAGTCAGTTAAGCAGTCGATTCTGGATTTCAGCTCGGGTCATGATTCCAGGGTCCTGGATCCAGCCCCGCGTTGCGCTCCGTGCTCAGCAGGGAGTCGGCTTGAGCTTCCCTCTCCCTCTCCCTCTGCTGCTCCCCGCGTGCTTGCTCGCACTCTCTCTAAAATAAATAAATAAATCCTTAAAAAAGAAAGAAAGACTGTCTCTTAAAGTTGTACCAACAGGACAGAGGAGGGTAGCAAAAGTAGGAGAAAAACAGTATCGATGTAGGGAAACCACAGATCTTATTTAGGTCACTGAGAAAACAGAAGGGAACGGAGCCGTGCAAGGATTCAGAAAGCACAACAGAACTTCCAAATTAAATACCAGTGGGGAAAACTGAAAGAAAAACAATTTGATCAGAGTAGGGGGGAGAGGTGGAGGGGCAAGACAAGCTTAAGAGGCAGCGACCTCGAAAAACAATAAACAGTCACATGGAAGGACTGAAACTGAGGGGGTTTTTTGGCCAGTAAACTAAGTATGAATGGACAGGATTCTCCCAATTTAAAAAAAAAAGAAATAATCCTATTAAATCAAAAAGTAAGAATTCATTAGATATTGTTTAAAAGAAACACACTGAGCAAAGGTTGAAAATGTTGCAGAGGGAAAGATAAAGATGTGCAAAATAAAGTGAGACAACACTACAAGGCAAAGTGAATTTTAAAAAATTCACCTGTTTAATTGGAAATAAAATGTCATTCTCTATTGATGACATGAAGAAAGTGAGGAAATTAAGACTCTAGAAATTAAACTCTGAACAAGACAGAATACAATCACTGCATTTCACAACATAGCTAATTCCATATATAAATTGACTAGTGGCCACAAATATCGAAATTAATTAAAATTTAACTTTTTCTCTCATTTTTTTCTTACTAAGTATTTTTTTCTTTTTAAATAAGCTCTATGCCCAATTTGGGGCTTGAACTCATGACCCCAAGATCAAGAGTAGAATGCTCTACCAACTGAGCCAGGCGGGCACCCCTCATTGAATTTTAATTAATCATTGATTATGCTTTGCAAATACTGGATAATATTATTAATTCTAAAAATTTTAGATTAATGCCAGCAGGTGAGAGGTATTTTTAAAAATATGTTATTTGTTTTGTGGTATGGGAATACCAGCGTCAGAAAAAGTAAACCGAGACTCTCAAAAATCAAAGATCTAGTATGTATTTTACTTAATAAATGACAATATCAGAATCACTGAGCATTACGAAGGAAATAGATACTGAATAAGGTAGTTTTAACTATTTTATATAATAATTAACTTAGCCATTTAAATAACTGCTTAAACATATTTAACACACTGTTCTAATCACTGATAGGACAGAACAATTCAAGTTTTGTCTCTCACTGAGGTCTGTTGATTCGTGTTTGTATATATTCTCGATAACTCAATAATTTCCTTTCATTACTAGCTGTCTTTATAAACATGAGTCAAACTATTGATTCTCTGATCAAAACTGGGGGAAAAAAATATCCAATATCTTCATCACTGCTGTTTCTACCTCCAATTCCTCTTTCTCTCACCACCCCAATTTATCATAAAGAGAAAAATGTGGCTCCCTGCAAAGAGACAGGCCTATAGCATTTTTGCCCCTCTCTAATAATGAGAACTAAATATAATGGAATGGTTTTGTTATTTGAAGCATTAGGAAAGAACTAAAGTGACTGAATCAGGATTTAATACGTAAATCAAAACATTTCATTCCACAGTACTTGACCAGGTAACACTACAAGTGAATCCGAAAAGGATATACCAATGTCAATGAGGGCAGATGGGGCAGACTCCAGTCTTTGACTGGTTCATGGGAGCTGAATATTATCCACTTTTTAAACGTCAGCTGTACCATACATATGATCTTACATTTACACAAGCTATCAAGAGTCTTTTGGAGCTCACTGCTTCTTAAAATGTGTACATTATTTTCCTTTTTAAACACTGTCACTAAATGGGGAAGCGGGAAATTACTAATGTCACACAAACACAACAAAAATGTACGCTGCCGGCTCCCTCTGTAATGGACGCCTACTTATGTGGCAATAAAACACTGGCAGATCATAGGGATAATTACCATGTGTGTGCGGCTGAGAGGACAAGTATGGCCTGCCTTGACAGGAACTGCCTTTAAGTCTTTAAACTGTCCTCCTTCCAGTATTTAGTCAGTGTGCCTTCTACGCAGCTGAGAAATGCTGTTCAAATCATTGAGCATGTCTGAAATACTTCAGGGAGAGCAGCTGAGGATCCTTGCAGTAACTAAAATACGGTAACTTTTTCTTGGGCACGCATTAGGTACCAATTGCTGCTTCTTAATATGCTGATTTAGCTTCCAACAGCGATGGGGCAATGGGGGTGAAATGTCAGCTAAGGACTAGCCACTACCATTTAGTGAAGAGAAATTTGATCATGGAAGTGCAGCAACATTAAGCAGGCCTCATTTTCCTGGCCAGAAGACGGGCAGACATCTGACATCATTGAAATTAAAGAAAGAGCTATCCCCCTCTGAATTCCCAAAAGATAACATCATTCTCATTATTATAAAGCTCCAGTAAACAATTTGAGGGCAAAAGAATAACAGTGAATACATTAAACATCTAGAACTTTTATGAGGCATAAAAATTCTAAGAGAGTCATTGCAAGTTCTTTGTATTCTAAAGAAACACAGCTGGTCTCCATGTTGTACCTTTCCCACTCCTATGATGCCCCTCTCTCTTTTTCTCCCTCTCCCTCTCTCCACATACCCATCCATCTTAAAGATAAACTGTCACATGCAGTGCCTCATTTGGATGTGTCTGGAGTCTCTGAAGCTTGACCACTCTAACTTCCCCTACAAATGGAACTTAAGAGTTTATTTGCAGCTTCTAGCAGGGAATCACAGCTCCTTAGATACCCCTGACTGAAGACTGAACCTCCTCTTTCCAGGAAGGTTGTCCTCTTTGGCCCAGCATGCAGCTTCAGGAGGGGTATACCCCAAGAGAGAGCCGTGAGGGGGTAAGGGCACACCACCAGCCAACCAGATCAGCCAAATCAACCCTGGTGATGAGTGGGGTGACAAATGTTGGAGCCAGATCTCCCTCACATCCAACTGCTCACTCTCCGTAATTAAATGTTGGTCACTTCCAGTGTATCTTAACTTTAGAACTGCAAGTGATCCACTTAGCTCTGCATCTTTCCTTATAACCGACCAGTGCTTTAGGAGTTAGTAAAATTTACTTATTGAAATGTCGACTGGTTAGAAGAGAGTAATTATCTGCATGGTATTTAAGCACAAGTTTAGAAATAAGAACAATTCTAATCATTTTTTATCTTTTACCACAACTGTATATGTTGTAATATCTAGATCAGAGTTTCCCTAAACCACTCCCAGAATATATTCATTTATGGGCGTAAAAGTCCCAGCACAGTCTGTGGCTTATAGATACTCTTAAATGGCTCATTTTCCCATATAAGCCCAAGTAATTACACCGAGCTTAATAAAAAAAAAAAAAAACATTGTAATATTTGAATTTAAAAATGTCATCACTCTCTACTGAGAGATTGTGGGGATTAATTTCATCTCAATGGATACAATTAGTCAAAATATGGTTACTAAATAAAGGCACAAGAAATTATATACTCTACTGAATGTATTTTGATCTCCTAAGTTTAAACAAGCCCATTCGAGAGGGGAAAGTTGATGTGTGCAAAGTCATTTAATGACAATGTACATTTCTGCAAAAGTCAAACTCATTACGATTAACTATAAGCAAAAATGGCTATTGCTCATCCACGTTGTAAAGAAGTCTTCTGAGCACCTAAATATCATACTAGATGATTTAATTCTCCTTCTTTTTAAGAGGTCACATTTGCACTGAGTATGTTGTTGTACAGGAGGGGAAAATGGCATAGGCAGTTATGTACAGGGCAATAAATTCTCTGTAAGCCCTCTTGTAGAAAATGAGTCATTATGACGTGTTACTGGACTTTGGAGTCAGCTGACCTGGAATTTCTGAGAAAAGATGGTGCGAACAATCAGAAGCGATTGGATGGTCAGGCAACAAGAGACCAACATTTATAAGAGCAACTGCAATTGGGGAGTAATGAGTCCTGGGACCAAATGAATGAATTGGCCACAGAAGGCACAGTCTTTCATAACTAACGCCTCGGCTGTCAAGACACAACTTAATTTTTGCTCTTAACTGGGCTTCGATGGTGTCAGTTGCCCTGGAATACAAGGTCTGATGGCTCATGCACAGTGTGGCACGCTGGCTCCCTGCCTATGGCTGAGATCATGCAGGCGAGACAGAGCAGATGAGCTGGTATGTGTAATCAGCAACTGCAACTCTTAGACTGAGTTTTTTTTTTTTTAAATAAATCTGGAAGACAGATGTTTGCCCCAGCCAGCCTGTTAATTTTGCACTGATTATGTTGCCAACAACAAAGGCGCTAATCTGTAGAGAACAGTATGAGTTTTTGACATTATTATAATAATTAAAAATATATCTATCATTTAAAATTAATTCCTGTTTTAGGAACCGTATTTAACTTATTATACGGGGCCAAAGGCAACCTTGTCACTGCCACCTGAGTCTATGAGAAGCCCTGCTATTTAAAAACAAATATAAAAAAGGGGAAAAAGGAATGAGTAGAAAAAATAAAGATTTCTATTTCCTTAAAAGAAAAGTATAAATGCCCCGTATGTTTTTTGACTCAACCATTTATATGACTTAATTCTAGTAAAATAAAAATCAAACATTTTTCCATATATAAAGATGTGCTATAAATAGTATTAGTATTGTCTATATGAAAAATATAGAAACAGTGTCTCTCAATAGGAGACTGGCTAAATAAACAATATATTAATATAATTAAAATACTACAAAGCTATTGAAAATAATTATATGCATTTAGTATCTAGTGACATAAACATCTCCATGAAATATTGGTAAATAACACACACACACACACACACACACACACACACTATGGCCTTAAAGGGTAATCACCAAACTAAAAAAAAAAAAAAAAAAAAGTCATTTACTCTAGTGGACTCTTAAGAGAATTTTTGTTTTCATCTTACACTATATTTTCATATAGTTTAAATTATTTACAACAAGGATACACTTGTATATTTACCAATATAAGTTGAAAATATATCAGAATCATCTAACATACATATCATCTACCATACAACCCAGAGAGACTAAAAAACAGCTCTTGCTGTTGGATCACATGCAAATGAAAAATGGTTAACTTGTAGTTGTACTGTGATTTTTTCTGAGCGCTCCCTTATAAATTACCATCTTCAATTCCGGCCTCTATGTTTTAAGGAAGTTGGAGAATAAATATTTGATAAGTTCCAGAATACAGTACAAAATGAAAAAATAATAGGAAACATGTCCATATATAGAGGAAAACTAAAGAAACCAGGGTTCCTTAGGTTACAGAGCTTAGCATACTAAAAGGCATAGGCTTTCAAGAGTTAGACATACCTGGGTTTAAAATCTCTTCCACTTGGTACTCTTGAGTTAGTTAGCTTTGGCCTTGTTAGGTAACACCTCTGATCTTCAGACACTGTAATGTACCTGCCACATAAGCTTGAATTTGATAATATGTGTAAAGAATTTAAAACAATGCCCAGCAATACTGACCATTCAGCAAATAAAAATCATCATTATTTGCTAAGAACACTAAGCTAGGATGAGTCGATGGTCTCTACCACCCTCCCAATACACACACAAACACAAAATGAGATATTCTTGTAAGGAGAAGGCCAGTTGAAATTCAATGCACATAGAAAACAGAAAACAAAATAGCTTTAAATTAGACAAGGACGTGGATGTTAGAAATAATTTCTTGAAAAACAAGCTAAGCAACTCTAACAGGGTATTACAACTGTGGAAGCTTCCTCACTAAAAATGTTTGAGAAAAGAACAACACCCTCCCTAACCTTGGTGCTTTAGACATTTACCTGCCTGAGAGAAGGCCAGAAAAATGAATTCCCCAAATTCCTTCAAGATTTATGGTTCTATGATATTTTAATTAAAATTAATAGGGCTTTCCGTCATTCTAATGGTAGATTGTGTCAGGGGATTTTAAGGAAGGCACAGACAGCTCATCTTTGCAAATGCAGTTTTCGATTTTATTAGCTCTAAAAAATTATTGAGAATAGATTAAGAAAAAACCTCATGTATATAAAAAAAAAAAAAGAAAAGAAAGCTGGGCTGCCAATCTTGTAAAGGGTTTCTTCTACCTGCATGTTACTCAGTAAAAGCTAGAAAATGAATTCACCAAAGAAGGTTTAGAGTTTATATAATTCTGTGATAGGATAATACAGGGTTCATGGATAAAAAGATAAAGGAGACATCACTGGATTTAAAAAACAAAGTTAAGAACATTCAGGAATCAGACCACTACTGGAAGTTCAACTCTATAAAAGGCTAAAATGGTGTTTACAGTAAACACTCCTCGATCAGATTTCCTTTAAATCTATGGCATGCTGTGAAGTTCCATTACAGATTCTATTATGTTAATCAAAGAGGGTGGCCTTAGATTAGCCAGGTTTCTCTAGATTTATTTTTATGCCAAACATCATACTAGCACATTTAAATCAGAGCAGTTCTATCATGCTATTGGGACAAGTTTGTAATTTCATAAAACAAAAAGAGAAAGAAAAATGGAATTTTTTTTTTTTTTTTTTTGCCTCACTTTGAGATAAACTTCTAACAATCGCTATAGGTTTCATAAACTCCCAAGTCACCAGGTAAAGATTGATGACGATCATCCTATGAACAGCACTGGACAAATCCCATGTCCAGTTCCAGTCCTACCACTAATCGCCTGTGTGCAAGGCTGGCCAGCTTCATGGGTGGGCCACTTGTGCAGTCGGATTGAGCCCTTTGCTCACTCAGGCAGACCCCACCAACTGGTATAACACTCTGGCTGCCATCTTAAAATTCTTAATCACTTTTTAAGCAGGGCCTCACATTTTCATTTTGTACTGGGCCCCACAAATTACATAGTTATTCCTGCCTATATGAGCTTTGCAGGTCACTTCATGCATCAAATTCTCATTTCCTAAATGCAATCAACAAACCCAACACTCTTTTACACTAATTTTTTCAAGTGTCGCATTATTAAAGCACATATTACCTTGTCAAATGGTCAACAGAGTAAGGCTCTTACTGATACTTTAAATATTACTTTTAGATCCTAGGGAATTAAGGACTATGGAAATCACATTTCCAAAAGACGTTTCTTTTCCTATAAAGAGACTATAACTGTCGCCTGAAACCTTTCCTTGTTTGAACACCTTCCATTAAAAAATTAGGTTCACTAAACCATTCATCGTGCTCTGCAAGTTAAAGGGATATTTGGCAACTACCTTTCTTTCAAAAATGTCTTTGTTTAGACAGTCATTTAGTGAAGACACTACTTCATGGAATGAGGGAGAGAGAAAATACTCTCCCACCAAGCAATTTACAACAGAAAGTGTTGTTTCAAAACGCTTCACTGCTAACCTTTAAAGAATATATTAATCAGAACAGAATACGATAAAAATCAAACTACTGAGTGTGGTAGAGAGTAGCCTCACAGTCACAGGGCATATGGATCTGTTTCCCTCTTAGTGTCATTTAAGAGGCCTAAACACAGCCCTGGATGCTTCACCATCCCTTCTGTTTGGACCCAAATTCCTATCGTTATAATTACATTAGATTTAAAAACCCATAAAGATGCTCCTAAAGTGTGTAACCTGAGAGAGGAAATGTGATGGTATTTCTAGAGATTCCCATTTGACACATTAACAAATGGCATTGAGAAATACAGGCATCTCCCATTTAAGCCAGGAATCTGCTTCAGAAAAATCTGATATTTTGAGTGAAAATTCTGATAGTCTATCATTTATTACATTGAATGGAAACAAATCCATAGTGTATTGGTATCAATCCACACCCCCAACTTTTGAAAACCTAAGTAAAAACAGTACCATATGCACTTATCAAATGCCCAAGTACAGTGAAAAATGTAAGAAACTCTTAGAGGAGTGTAAAGTGCTACAAACACTCCTTCCTGACAAAAAGATAAACAGGACTGTTAACAATCAGCCCTGCTTGGCCTCTCAATGCCAACAGAAAGCATGCAGGCCTCCTTGGTTGGCACCTACACAGGATTCTGATGTGCTGCTAATTGCATTTGGAATTTAAATCAAGACTCTTCCCAGATATCACATTATTTAAAAAATATTGAGTTTGAAGGCTCTAAATATAAATAGTTGCCTTATAGGCATCAGCAAAAAATAAATAAATAAAACCAAGAAACAAAAATATCTTACTGAGAAATCGGTCTACTCTGTGAAAATTGGATTTCAAAAATCCAGAGTCATTCTATTTCAAAAACATTAACTGGAAAGACATTCCACAGGTTGGGTATGCCTGTGTTTTATTTAGTAGTGAAATTAATGTTTGAAGTATGTGTTCGATGCTACGGGGCAAACAAAAGAGATGAAGATGCTGACATTACAGTAGTTACATCCAAAGGTACCATGAGACCCCATGAAAGGTATAATGTCACCCTTACAGAGAAACTTAACCTGACTGGACAAATGACACGTAAATATATGTTGGCTAAGATTACTGAGATGTCACTGAGGTGAGAAATATGGTGCACAGAGCTAAAAGCTATATAACCTAAAAACAAGAATTCAAGCCCAAATATCTCACTCTATGTAAGACTTGGTCAAGACCTTTAATTTTTCTGACTTTCAGGTGAGTTTTCCAATGCACTGTGAAGATTAAACAAGTTAACATAGTAAGTTTTTAAACTAATAGAGGTACACAGGAAACACCAAATATTTTGTAGATATACATAAGTGGTTTTGAACTATTTGCCAAAATTTTTTAATTCTCTGAACTTTCCCTTTCTCATCTGAAAATGAAAATAATTATATCAACTTTGCAGAATATAAATTGTGTTAGAAATATATGGGAAGAGCCCAGCAAAGTGTTTGGACCTTAGCAGATATTCATTAAGTGCTAATTATTAATTTGCTCAGCACTATTAAAACTCTAAAAACTCTCATTCTTTTCCATCTAAGTAACCTGCTCACTCACTCATGCCTCAACCTTGTTATCACTAGAATTTCCACCATTTACCACAATTTCTTGTTTCTCCAATGTTCCCTATAAACTTACACTTTATCCACATAAAAATGTCTACTCTCTTGAACTTGTCATTCTTGACCATCCTAGACCCTGGTTCACGATTTCAAATATTTCAACTACCGCCAACTAATTCTTAAGTATTCTTAAGTATATACAATGTATTCTGCCAATCTTCAACCCAAGATGGATTTGACAGTCCTTTCAACTAATACCACTCACATTGTGCCAAGCCTTGTTACAGAAAGCTAATTTGATTGTGCATATAACCATTACTATTGAAGGAGGGGGACTCTATATAATACATACATACATACATACATACATACATACATTCATATATACCAGCAATGTTTTCCTCTCTTTCCTCTGCTTCTTTAAAATGAATTTTCTCTAAACATTCTTCCCGAAAACACACACTAAATCTTGAAAACGTCTTCATGTAGACACCAGTTGGCTGTATATACATTTTAATTAAAGGTACCACATTTCATACTTCCTTTTGTAGACAAGGATTAGAAGTGAGATGGACACAGAAATAACAGAATGGGACTTCTGGAAATCTTTTGAGCTACCTACCTCCAGATTTCTTGTTACATGGGAGAAAATAAACCTGCTATCTGTTTAAATCACCCGTTAGTTGGCTTGAGGATTAATCATTTTTGAACACAACTTTAATCCTTACATATTCCCTAACTTTTCCATTCAGCACCGTATACACAACTTTCATACCTAAAAACAATCTCAACTAATCAACTAAAATATCTAATCGAGGCTAAAAATTAAAAGTCTAAGCTTAGCTTAAAATTTATTAGTAGTCCCATTCTCAGCTTGGGACTGGTTCGGGCTGAGAAACTTCAGGAGTTTCAGGTTAAGGAGTGTGGGAGATTTCTATTTCCACTCTCTGAGCTTTTCCTCCTGATCCCCTCTGGACCTGGCTTACCAGCTCACAGGTGCTGATTTTAGCAACAGCACTATGAGAAGCTGGCAATGGAAGGCCCTTTCTTGACTGTAATTATGTGTTGGTCTTCTCTGGGAGTGGCGAATGTTCAACACTGATCTGTTCCCCTTAGGGTGCTTTCCGCATTGTTTGAAGCGAGGCAGTTCATACAACTCCAATGCCACACTTCCGGCTACCATTTATAGCCCTACCCCTCAATTCCCATCCAGGAGGGCACATCTACCCTCTTTCTGCTAAACTGGCTTTGGCACTGGCAGGAAGCCCTATTGGATCAAGACACAGACCAGCTCTGTCCCATAAGGCCTACCTCTGCTGTGTGTGAGCTTATACCCAACGAAGCCACTTTTCATGGCTCAGCCACCAGGCCAGCATGTCTAGCCTCAGCACTTCATTTTTTAGCATCTGGAGGTATGTATCAAATCCAAATAAATAAAAGTAATCTCAGCTTTGCAAAACAAATAGTGGACTACCTGGTCCCTTTACCACTCAGAGTCAAAGGGATATGTATAAGCAATCTGAGTAATCCTCACAAAGACATTTATACTAACATTAAAGAGAAGAGTAAGCACACTTTTCTTCTGGGAACACAGAAATAGCACAACATGCCATACGTTTTCCAAAGTAATTTCTCTCGTTCTCATCAATCTGGATAAACTTATAACTGCAAGATAAATTTTGGACTAATGGTCAAAACACACACACACACACACATATTTCTGAAAGCTCTTTCAAATTCATATGCAGCTTAGGACCTCATTTTTAGAATATGAAGGTATTTTATGCCTTCTGTTTTTTCTCAATGTTAGGAAGGCCCTAGGTTTTATTTATCAGCCATTTCATTTACCCACAACAAGACTCTTTTCACTTTTTTTTACTCTGATCTCCCAAGTGTTTAGTATAGTCCTGAAGACCCCACAGCCCCTTCATTCTTTGTATAAAATATTAACTTCCACTTTACCAAGAGAGAAGTAGTCATCCAGTATGACTTTCAGATTTTCTGTATCTGCAAAGTCCTTATTCATATATAATATCCCTTTGGTCTCAAGTGAAAAATACCATTATCTTTTCAAAGATAAATCGCATGACTCTGATCTTCTCTGTGCCTGCTTTTTTAGAATCAATCTTCAACACTCAGACTTTTTTTCTTATTTTCAGATGTCATAGGTTCCTCCCCTTCTGTCTATAAACATGCTTATATGCCCTCCATTCTCAAAAACAAACAGAAAAGAAAAACAGTCTTTAATAGTACTCCATGTTTCAGGGCACCTGGGTGGCTCAGTCGCTAAGCGTCTGCCTTCGGCTCGAGTCGTGATCCTAGGGTCCTGGGATCGAGCCCCATGTCGGGCTCCCTGCTCCGCGGGAAGCCTGCTTCTCCCTCTCCCACTCCCCCTGCTTGTGTTCCCTCTCTCGCTGTGTCTCTCTCTGTCAAATAAATAAATAAAATCTTTAAAAAAAAAAATAGTACTCCATGTTTCTCTTGCACTGTGCTACCAAATTTCATGAAAACACAAATTTCTTGACAATTTCTCACAACCTAATCACTTTTTACCAGTGTAGTCTTTATTCTATTCCAATACATTTTAATGAATCTGTTCTCACACAAGTAAACCAGTGACTCCTAATACCCAAATACAATATATTTTTTATTCTTCTTTGAGTCTATCAAGAATTTCACATTTCCTCCTGTATCTCTTTACCACTTCTCTGAGCCCAATTTTCTGAAATTTCTTCCTTTACCTCCAAGTTAAAATCTCTAGAGATAAAGGCCAGGAATCTGCGTTTTAGCAAACTCTAGAGGCATTTCTGACAAACATGAGAGAGACAGAACTATGGGCTTAGGAGCTAAAGAAACATTAAAAAAAAAACACACAAACAATTTGATTAAACAACAATAATCTAATCCTTCCAGAAGAAGAATCCTACTTTAAGAGTCATTGAAAACATTTGTCATATTCTTCTTTTCATTATCTAATCATAAGCTCAATATCAAGGTTGAAAAAAAGAGTTGGGCATATCACGGTATTTAAATATAATTTAATTATAATAAATTGGAGTAGTTTTAATTAAAGTTGTCAGGACACCAGAGGGAGACAGGATACACCATAATCGGAAAAGTGTCACTACAGAAATTCAGTTATTATAATTTTGATCCTATTTTCTTTAAGCAAAATGCCTGGAAACCTTCATTTACTCAGCAGATCTCCTTGGCCGTGCAAGTTGACGAACCACGAGACCAATGATTTCATTCACCTCCATCTTTCAGAAGGTACCACTAGAAGCTGGATCATTTTGTTGAAGAGCTTTCTCCCATGAACGATTCATGTACAGTTGCAGATTTTTCAGCCTAGAGCAGGTTGGTAACAATGTTAAATGATTATTGTGGTTTTGGGGGGAGTTTTTTGGAGGTTTTGGGGTCTTCTTCTGGAGGGGGTTGTTGCTTGCAAACACTCTTTTATTGGAGTCTGTTTTAGAATAATGCAATAATGTTAGCAGTTAATAATGTTAATGTGGATTAATGTTAATAATCATCACATTGAGCCATTTTCTGAGACATAGATGTAACAAGTGCCAGAAAAATAGTCATTTAGCAGGTGATTTTGGAAATAAAATGGTTGAAATTAACTAATGATGTAATGTATGGTGATTAACATAATAAAATTTTTTAAAAAATAGTTGAAATTACTAGTGTGGGCTTAGAGGGGGAAAAAAAACTGTAGACAGATATCCTAAAATTGAATTCCACCACTACCTCATGTTACCTGGACAAGACACTGGTCTTGTCTGAGTTTCCTCATTTATAAAACAAGAATAAGTAGATGTTCAATGTGCTACTTCACAGGCTTTCTGTAAGAGCCTAATGAATATCAATCATCAGAAACATGTTTTTATATGGTCATAAAGACAAAACAAAACAAAAACACAACTATTTAAGTGCAAAAATCTGTTTTGCTTTTATAAAACACATAGTTTTAGGACAAAAGCAACTAAAACTTTTTATTTTGATTTCTCTTTCAGTTCTAAGGCTGGTTGAAGGAACAGATAAAAAGACCACAGCATAAAATGAGTGTGAATAAAATGTCAAAATCAATGCTGAAATTGAAAAAAAGAAAATCTTGGTAGGAATAGTTTAGAGTCAAACTACAAACAAATGCAAGATAAACAAAAAGCAATAAAATTAGTTTTAAATCAGCAAGCTGTTGATTTTAAAATGTAAGGTTCAAAACCATAAAATCTGTGTACATGCATGCATAATAAAATATATCGCAGATATTGAAAATTAATCATTCCACTAAATGGAAGGAAGGCAGGAAAGAAAGAAGAAAGGAAGGAAGAAAAAAAACTCCAGTTATTTAAAAAAAAACAACAAAAAACTGAATTATCAACCCAAACTGGCAATTTCTTTAGTAGATATGTAAGTAAACAACCAATTCAAGTTAATTCTTCATCTTAGGTTGCTAATCTTGATACTGTAGAAGAGTAGAGGTTTAAAATTTTCTCACACTCAAATAAAAAAGAAAAATTATTCAATTCCTGTATATTTTACTTCATTGAGTCATTTTTTGAAGATGGCTAATTGACATAGGAGTCACTTAAAAAAAATTCATAGCCTTCCAGAATATTCTATCAACTAGAATATCCAATTCTTTTTTTTTACTAACCCATTAAAGATTTTATTTATTTGTTTATTTATTTTTTCTATCTTAGGAATTTTTCCTTTTATTTTTTAATTAAAATTCAATTAATTAACATATAATGTATTATTAGTTTCAGAGATAGAGTTCAGTGATTCATCAGTCTTATATAATACCCAGAGCTCATTACATCACAGGCCCTCCTTCATGTCCATCACCCAGTTACCCCATCCTGCCACCCCCTTCCCCTCCAGCAACCCTCAGTTTGTTTCCTATGGTTAAGAGTCTCTTACGGTTTGTCTCCCTCTCTGATTTCCTTTTGTTTCATTTTTCCCTCCCTTCCCCTATGATCCCCTGTTTTGTTTCTTAAATTCCACATATGAGTGAGGTCATATAATAATTGTCTTTCTCTGATTGACTTATTTTGCTTAGCATAATAC
This sequence comes from Eumetopias jubatus, assembly GCF_037043125.1. NCBI lineage: Eukaryota > Metazoa > Chordata > Mammalia > Carnivora > Otariidae > Eumetopias > Eumetopias jubatus. The sequence goes on from NW_028274820.1 coordinate 28,208,982, forward strand.
CCTCTAGTTCCATCCACGTTGTTGCAAATTTCATTTTCTGATGACTGAGTAGTATTCCATTGTATATATATACCACATCTTCTTTATCCATTCATCTGTTGATGGACACCTAGGCTCTTTCCTTAGTTTGGCTATAGTGGGCATTGCTGCTATAGACATTGGGGTACAGGATCTGGATCTGGATCACTACCTTTGTATTTTGGGGGGGTAAATACCTAGTAGTGCAATTCTTTTTTTTATTGTTATGTTACTCACCATACATTACATCATTAGTTTTTGATGTGGTGTTCCATGATTCATTGTTTGCATATAACACCCACTGCTCCATGCAGTACGTGCCCTCTTTAATACCCATCACCGGGCTAACCCATACCCCCACCCCCCTCCCCTCTAGAACCCTCAGTTTGTTTCTCAGAGTCCACAGTCTCTCATGGTTCGTCTCCTAGTGGTGCAATTCTTAATCAATCTGAATGAACAGTAATTTATAGCAAACTCCCTAGCTTTCATTTCTTCCTCTTTATGATTATACACTTTTTTCAGGCCAAAGGATATATTTGTATAGTAGATAAGAATGCAGATCTTAAAGTCAGACACACCTGAATTTGAATGCTCTTCCACTCTTGCTAATTCAAAGTATAGTTTTTATACTGGAAGTATCAGTATCACCTGGGAGCTTATTAGAAATGTAGCATCTCTAGCCAGGTCCACTGAATAAGCTTGTACATTTTAACAAGAGCCACAGGTGAACTAACACTCATTAAAATTTAAGAAGCACTGACATACATTAGTTATTAGATAAATTTCCTTGAGCAAATCAGAGGATTTCTCAAAGACTCAGTTTTCTCATTGAAAAAATGATACTAATAATGATGTCAAGAGCTTAGTATTACTATGAGAAATAATTAGATAATGCTACTTAGTAAATACTCATAAGGTCTAACTGGTATTAAATTTTATCTACCTCAAATTTGTACATTCACGTATCTTCCAGTATATTTACTTGTGGAATTACATTGGCATCCCACCCAGATAAATTAAGTTCTTTTAGTCAAGAAGTCACCCTGAGTATAAGCCTACAACAAAAATAGAAGTTAATTAATAATGCCATCTTGCTTTCATTTACAGCACAATGTAGCACCTGTTTTTCAATTAGTCTTAAAACATTTCCCTTTGAAACAATGTGTTTTCTGTTTTTGTAGAGTCAAAAAAGTTAAATAAAGAATTTAGTCTGAAAACAAACATGACTCTTCCTCCTTGACATATAATCTAACTAATTCCACATTTAATTAGTCATTATGATTTCTGTATTCTGCCATTCATACATTTAGGATAGTCACTGATGCCCCATAGGACTCAAATAATGTACCAGGTGTCTAGAGCTTCAATTCCAAATGATAAAAAAGGAAGTCTCAATAGACTCCATTTTAATCCAATTAAGGCAAGATACATCATATTTCATTCTGTGATCATTTTTCATGGGACTCTGATGTCCGGATTTACCTACTTCTTACATTTGGAGGAAAAGGTAAGCTGATAAAAATTAATAAAATTGGAATCCTTTTCCATTGTCATTGAGTGAATATTAATCACTTAAGTAGAAAGTACATATCTTATTTTTATTAAACTTTTATTGAAAACACACTTTACATTTGTAAATGATGCATAAAAATGATATTCAGAAATGCAAAATTGAAGAGAAGAATGCTTTGAATCTTTCAGTAATGAAAACTTATTTTACCATGGATAACTCATGCATATATTTCTTAAAAATTAAATGTTTCAACTTCTGGCAATATGGCATTTCAAATATTCCAAAGAACTCGCCTTTTACGTTACAACAAGATCCTGGATATTTTAAGGAACATAAAGATTTATATGTGCCAAAAAAGCAGGCAAAATTTCTGAGTGCCAAGATATATATAAAATATAGTAAACTAAAAATCTGGACTGTGAGTGATAAGTAAACAGGAAATTTAGAGTTGTCCTGGGACAAATTCTTGTAACAGTGCTGTGATTTGTAGACTAAGAGAAGCTAAACATAAGCTCCAGCACTATATCTAACAAAAGATGTACAGAAACTTTAGAAAGAAATTTTAAAATATTATTGAACAGAATAAAAAGTTGCTCAATAGCAAGAATAGAAGGACAAAATACCATAATGATATCAATCTTCCCAATTTGGTCTGAGTCAATGCATTACCAATCAAAATTCCAGGAAAGATTTTCTTGGATAATGACATGCTGAATCTAAAACTTAAAATTACATGTGAAGGTTCAAGAATACTCAAGATCCTTCTGAAGAATATGGTGAGGGACTGGGCCTGCCAGAAATCGAGCTTGATAATTGAAGCTCACTGGGGTAATGCAAGCTAATACACGGCCCTGGGAAAATTGGTTAGAAAAACATTTAATTTAAAGTGCAACCTAACACTATATACTGACATTAGTCGCAGGTAGATTAAATAAATCTGAAAGACACAGACCTTTTTAGAATAAAATATATAAGAAATGTTTACAGTCTCAGGATAGGGAAGGATTTCTTAAAACACACATCCTGAAATACTAATAACTTTTTTAAAAGGTGACTGTGACTACATTAAAATTAAGAGCATATTTTATCAAAATACACCATCAGAACAATGAAAAGACAAGTCACAAGCAAGACACAAAAAGATATTTGCATTACACAGAACTTAAATGAGTTACCATCAAGAATACATAAGCTACAAATCAATTTAAAAAATTAAAATGTGCAAAAGATATGAACAGATATTTCACTGAAGAAACAAAAACGACGAATGGATATAAAATAAGATGTCTGCCTCATTACTAAGAAGTAGAGGTTCTACTTTACATCCATTTGATGGCCTACAATTAAGAAGTCTGACATGGCCATTTATTGGCCAGAATACAGATCAATGGGGACTCATATACAGCTGGTGGAGGTATAAACTGATACAATTTTGGAAAACAATTTTCATACTTTGTGAGTACCCTACAGTCTATTAATTCTCCTATCCTGTATATAACACCCTACAGGTACCCTTGCATTTATGTACCAGGAGACTTGTTCAAGAAAATTCAGCGGTAGTACTCATAGTAACACTCATCTGAAGATAATTCAAATAATAATTTGCCAACAGAGAATAAGTGAACCAATTGAGATATGCCCTCATAAAATAATTAACTGTGAATAAGAGTGAATTAAAGCTACGTGCAAACACCCAGATAAATCACACACACCTAACGTTGAGGGAAGAAAGCAGGTCGCCGATGGTTACCTACACTACCACATGATTTTAATAAATCTGAAAAACAAGCAAACTAACAACCACTATGCTCTGCAAAACATTTATGTGAGGTACATCTATTTTTAAAAAGAAAACAAATGAGTAACCAAATATCTAGCGTTTTGGCCACCTCTGGCGGGGAGGCAGAGTGAGAGCAAAAGAGACGATTATAAAGGCAGCTTGAAGGTTGCTGGCAATATTCGTGGGTTTTACATTGTATCATAGATTTAAACATGATTAATATGCCTCATAACTTACATATGGATAAAGAGACGTATGTACCAATTAAACACACTGTTCCTAGGTTATAAAACCATCTAACATAAAAAATAAACTAATAATTAGAAATACACTGATTATTTTGGGTTCCACAATTTAACTGTGTTCTCTCACCTTTTATGAACACGTTACATGGACATCGTTTCCAAGGTAAAGGAAGCATACTAAAGAAAATAAAGTATGAAAAATAAACAAGTAATGGGAAATAATAAAATGTGCAGATCCAATTTAAACTCACCACCAGAGCTTTAGATCTATTGCTTAGAAGTTTCTCAATATCCCTGGCTGCAATTTCCACCAGCTGCCGTGCATTATTTGGTTCCACGGTATACAAATCCTGATACTTCTCATAAATCTGCATGAAGAGAAAAGAAAATTAGTAAGAATAATAATTGCTTATGTGGTTCACAAGTTCATGGTAGAATGTATTTTAAACCATAAACAATGATTAGAAAACCATAAACAATCTTTCCTTTCTTCATTTTGATCTTTTTGGAATTTGGATGTGTCAAAAATATGTATGTGTAAATAAAAATTCGCTGTAAGACCACCAGCTAGCCAAAACAGCATGCCACGTGAACAGGCTGTAAAATATCTTGTAGCACAATGATCTGTGTATGCAATTTTTTTAAAGGATTTTTTTTTTAAGATTTTATTTATTTATTTGACAGAGAGAGTATAAGCAGGGGGAGCGGCAGAGGCAGAGGGAGAAGCAGGCTCCCGCGGAGCAGGGAGCCCAATGCAGGGCTCCGTCCCAGGACCCCGGGATCATGACCTGAGCCGAAGGCAGACGCTTAACCGACTGAGTCACACGGGCACCCCTCTGTATGCAATTTGTGACTTGAAATTGTACCTCCCTGAATTCAAAACCTGGTATTAACTGCCATCGGGTTTTTTGTTTGTTTGTTTTTTAAAGAAAAGGCCATGCTGGAAAACAGTAGGATGGAAGGTCAGACTTGGCAGATGTGTGCAGCAAACCAAGGTAGGAGGAAGGGGAAAGAGCAAGGATGTATTGAAGGATACTTCCCACGGTTATCCCTAGCTACAACCACTGAGATTAAAGCGTATGCTGCTAAACCTTATGAAGAGAGGGAGAGGGAGACAGAGAAGAGAGAGGGGCAGGGAGAGAGGGAGTGCAAGAGAGAGAGAATGAAGCCCCTGCTAAGGTTCATCCATGTAACACAGAGAGCTTTATGACACAGAGGGGTTGAAGGTCACTAAGGTCTACGTTAAAGTTCGGTTAAATAAATCTAAAATAGTGTAAATGTTTTTCATTAGCAAACTGAATCTTTGGGGTTTTGTTTTCATTGAATCACTGAATCAAACTATGCTGAAAGTAAGCTAGGCAGCAAAAGAAGCCTATAATTTTGCCTCACATCAGTGTCTACAGAAGGATTTCCCTGGAGTGGCATCAGATGCACCCATTTTGCAGAGCCTGCACACTCCTGGAGGGGGGGCGAGGTGGGGAGGGAGAAGAATTAAAGAATGTGGGGTGAGGGGAAAGAGCGACCATGCTTGTGGCTACAGGGCTGAGCTGAGTAGGAAATCCCTTATGCATCCAACAGATGGGTTGCACATGCATGACTAAACCATCTTTGAAAGCCAGGGCCTGGCAGGTTTTTACTGTCTTTGGAGAAGTGAATCCAGGCACATTCAGGAACCAGTTTAACCCTGCTTTTTCTGGCAGAACTCCAGCTTCTTCAATACTACCAACAGGTCCTACAGCCCGGTTCCAGCAGACCACAGATGCTTCTGGTAAACACTGGTTTCAAATATACACAGATGTGTATGCTACCATTTATTTGTAACCGGACACGTTAGTTTTACATGAAGTTTTCATTTTTTTAAGTGACTCAAAATTAATCATTTTAAAAGATTTAAATCAAGCTTTGAATCCTAAATTTTTTTGACTTATTCAAACTACGAGGTTTTTCTCATAGTCATTTAAATTTTGACCCTGTAGGTTTACCATCCCAACTATTCAAGGCACGGTCATCTAGTCACATAAAATCCCCATATTCAGTTTTATTTGGGATTCCTGCATATTACTGGATTGCTTACACTTTCTGCTGAGGGGCAGATTATTGAGTCCTATTTTAAAGACCAGGTTGTCCATGAACAACTCCATCCAGCCCAAGGCTCTCTCTTTCATTTTAGCCTAAGATGACATCCAGGAACATGAATTCCTGAAAAGATTAATTGATTTGGGGTACAAACAGATAAACCTCAACATCACTGTAATTGATCCAGGACATTTAGTTCTTTGCAGTAAAACCGATAAAGCTAAGTGGAGCGAAAGTCAGGTGTGCTCTGCGCTATTAATATCGTGTTCACTTCTGTATGAAGTCTGACCTTCTTCCTGTGGTATAGGGACTACAACAGAATTCAGAGTTGGTAGAGATCAGTTCCAAATATACAATCTGTACTTTGCATTATGTACTAAACGTAATGTCACTTATTAAGTCACTACCTACAAATGCCAGATTTATTATAAATTCTTTAAAGAACGGATGGATTATGAATCAGAAACAATTCAGTTGAAGTATATGAAGATCCTCTCAAATATTTACAGAATATTCTCTCAAATTGATTCTAGGGTAATTTTTTAATGCTTAGAAAATTTAAAAAAAAAGACAGTACCTAATTCACAAATAAACTTTAAATAAATGAAGTTAAAGAAACTTACATCTACAGTCTCAATACAAATTTCCCGTTGTACTTTGTAAGGTATAAAACCACATTTGAAATGTTTCTTGGTAATAAAAATGAATTAAAACCATGTAACTGCCCCATGAAGAGAACTAGTTCTTGCTTCTGTTTTTTTTTTAAGATTTTATTATTTATTCATTTGAGAGAGAGAGAGATAGCACAAGCGGGGGGGGCGGGGCAGAGGGAGAAGCAGACTCCCTACTGAGCAGGGAGGCCCAATGCGCGCTCAATCCCAGGATCTGGAGATCATGACCTGAGCCTATGGCAAACGTTTAACCACCTGAGCCACCCAGGCTCCCCTTGCTTCTGGTTTTAAGGAATATAATATTCTTTGTTGTTGCAAGAGGTACTGCGAAGGCTCTCAAAAAGTCTCCTGGTATATGTTTAGTAAAAGTTTTCAGAGGAGAAGGGCTCAAGTTCATTTTTAAGATTATATGATATATTTTTACAAAGTACATACATTTATAATTCTTCTGGCCACAAAATAAACCCCATTTCTAAAATATTTAACATGTTAACATGGTTTTTTAAAACAGAACCTTAAGAATATTTTGTTTTCTGTTCCCAGTCCTTTTTTTCTTTTTTTTAAGACTTTATTTGAGAGAGAGAGCACACAAGCATGGAGAGAGGCAGAGGGCAAAGGAGAAACAGGTTCCCCACTGAGCAGGGAGCCCAAAACGGGGCTCGATCTCAGGATCTCAGGATCACGACCTGAGCCAAAGGCAGATGCTTAACTGACTGAGCCACCCAGGTGTCCCTTTTTTCCCTTTTTAAAAAAAATAATAGTCTGTTTTACCATTTTATCTAATCTCTTTCCAGAAAAAAAATAAATAAAACAAAAGAACATAGTGAAAATAATATGAGTTTCTGATACCAGACAGAGCTCCATGCAAATCATATGTCAATTCCTCTTGCACTGTGTGACACTGGCTTCCATTTCTTCTACTAGAAAAAGTGTAGCATATAATGAGAATCCTAGACAGGACGTTTTTCCTCCTGAATGATATACTCATATGCTTTAATTTTTCTGCAGTTCAAATCCTCTCACTTCCATTCTTGCCACAAGTTTTGACAGAAAGAATATCTGTCACCTGTCCATTCTTGCTTCCTTACAATCTTATTAACTGGCTTTAATGACCATTCACTATTATATTCATAAACAACAGAGAATATACTGTCCCTTCCTTTTTCCACTGGAAACCTCTAAGTCTCTTTGCTCCAAGACCATAGTTCCAAGATAATCTTCAGAATGATACATTTAAAAATAACCTCAAGTGTAATATTTAAAAAGTGACACCACTCATTGATATAACTGCTTCATAAACATACCTAAAGAACTAGTTCAGAAATCATAATACTTACTCTTATACCATGGAATAACACAGATAACCCAGAGCAAGACCGGCTTCCAAGTTCTGGATGACCTAGAAGATTGTATTAACAAGCACTTTCAGGCTTCTACTACCCCTCTGAGGTGTTTCACATACATTATATCATTTACTCACTTTAAGAAACCTGAAAAATACAATTAATTAACCATTGATTTAATGAGAATACTGAAATTCAGGCTTTCGAGTATCAGAGTGGAGGCAGTTTGGGTCCCATTTCACATCGTAAAGGAGCAAACCACTGCCCAAAGCAGCCAAAGATAAAATGGTAACATGGCATGTTCAGGCCAAGTAGATCTGCAATACCGCTCTGCCCGGGATCTCCCTTGGCTTCAGCAGGATGTGAAGAAACAGGAAAGGCCACTGGGATGAACAAGAAAGGTCGTTCAGAATTCATCAGTCTGCCAGGAGACTGCATCAGTGAAGAAGCAAGGGAATTTCAAGGCAGTGCTTGAGAGATGGAAAGTGGGGAGCAGAGTTCCAGCTGAAGGATGATGGTGCAGACCAGCCAGAGCTGAGGGGCCTTAAGGAGGCTGAAGAGATTGGCCAAGTTCTTAATAGCATTCATCTTCAATATCTATGCCAAGAGCACAGAAAAGAGCGAATATACTACACATCTTGTCACATGTCACCCAGATGCCAAGTAGCAAAGTTAAGAACATTAGAGATTACTGGAAGGGAGTTGGGACAGAAACCTTGACATTCTGAGACTAAGTTTTCTCCCCCAGAGGAGGAGATAATGGCAGCTCTTAAATAAGTTCCCTAAAGAGAAACAGAAATTTCTTCATGTTAAGTCTTAAATATGTAAATTTTGACAACCCCTTCCCTCCCATGGAACTCATCCTGAATAGGCAATCCAGACTTTTGCCATGCCCACAGTCATCTTTCTGAGACAAGTTTTCCTTTTGACAGTCCCTGATGAAAGAAGAGTGCTACACATTTCCTTACAAATGGGTAGCAATATTCTAATGTATGACCTTGACCTTGGCCCTTGACTAATTGCATCAGGACATATCAGATCTAGAAACAGCTAACTTCTGACTCAATGGCCTGTAAACAGGTACAAAAGATTTGCATAAATGATGACAACACACTGAACCAATCACTCTTTCAACCACATGTGAAACAATAGTTAGTTAGGTGGATCAGGGCAGAAGAAGCAGAAGTTTGACCAGTGGCAGGAAGCACACAGATATTACTGAGTGACAGAAGAGACGGCTATGGTAGGTGGTATACTGGCCTCCCAAAGGTATCCATAGGCTCATCTCCAGACCTGCGACTATATGCTGTTACGTGGCAAAGGGGGGATTAAGTTTGAGGATGAAATGAAATTTTACTAATCAGGTGAACTGAAAAGAAAGAGGTTATCCTGGACCATCTTGGTAAGTACAACGCCATCACAAAGGTCCTGAAAAGTGGAAGAAGAAGTGACTACGCAAGAGGAAACCGGAGAGATCGTAGGATGAGGAGAAATCCTCCCAATGTTGCTGGCTTTGAAGATGGAAGAAAGGTGCCATGTGCCAAGGGAAGGACTTCCTGATCTATAGGCTGTGAAATAATAAATTTGTGTTTTAAGCCAATACATTTTTGGTGATTTGTCACACTAACAATAGCAAATTAAAACAATGAACTATTTGTGAAGAGCTCCCAGCTGAGAGGCAACAATAATAATCAGCCTCTGGATAGTAAGTCTATAATAAACTCCTGGAGTGATTCACTCTTCCAAAAAATAAAAATGCTAAGAAAGACCCCAGGCTTTGAAAGTTGTGATTAACATTATTAATTACCACTTTGCACCTTCGTTTTGTTACTCATTCGATTCATTTCATTCATAGGAAGAATAAGCTCTATTGGGAGAAATGTACAATTTCCGTTTGATTTTACAAAATAATGAAATTATGTCAGGACTCCTATTATGACCCTCACAATAATGTGAGATCCTGAGAAGAAATTCTAGAGAGAAAAGCTGAAAATATCAAAATAGATGTGCACACATTGTCCAAAAATATATATGAATTGGATGAACGAATATGATCCTACCTCCTAATAATGAGAGGGACTAAAAGAAAATGTGACAGAACTCCCACCATCATTCTCATTTCACTGTCTCTACTGGCTAACAGGAGTACATTCTTACATCTTCAGTACTAATGCAGGCAGGCAAAGAGATGCCTTGTCACCTCAACTGCTTTAGAGACTCACAAAATCAATTTCACTTACTTTTACTTAAATTTTGCAATGTGGGATGGCTTGGTTATATTTTTTTTCTCCTTGATTAAGTGTTTTGTGAGCTTTTGAACTCCTTGTTCCCTAGCAACTGAAAAGTCTTGTTTCTAAAAGATGTATTAACACAAAAGAATGATATAATGTCCTTTCGTGGTCACTTTCAAAGATCAAAGTTCCTTACCTTAAGAAATTTTGCAATGAATCACAAGTATAATAAAGTCCTTCTTTTTATTTATTGTAAGTTACATCATCAGACAAGCTGGCCAACAGAAAGAGATGTTCAGATATGTGAAGAATCCTTCATCTAAGGTAAAAAAAATAACTAGTGACACTAGATCTGAATTGACGTTAGAATATACTTTACCAACAAAGAATTTTGTCTACCTTCCTCCATTGGAAATTAGCAGAGTTAAAAAAAAAATGAATACTACCATAAAAGAATATGCAATATTTACTAATTAACTCCTGATCTCTTCAAACACTCCCCTCCTCTTCAATTAAAACAGTAAGTGATGGGGCGCCTAGGTGGCTCAGATAGTTAAGCGTCTGCCTTCGGCTCAGGTCACGATCCCAGGGTCCTGGGATCAAGTCCCGCATCGGGCTCCCTGCTCCTTCGGAGCCTGCTTCTCCCTCTGCTTCTCTCTCTCCCTCTCTCTCTCTCTCTCTCCATCTCTCATGAATAAATAAATAAAATCTTAAAAAAAAAAAAAGTAAGTGATGCAATCTCAGAAATAAATGTCAAGTTTTGAAAATCTCTCACTCTTTAATACTCTAATACATTGTCAGTTGTGTTTAACACAATTGGTAAAAATCACTTTAAATTATAGCCTTCTGTTTCCTTTCCCCTATAACCTAGCTTTCTGAGATAGAATACTACCTCTGAACTATTTATGGCTTGAGATTTCTATTCAGCTACCTTTAAGCAAATGCAAACATCATCTAACATAACTTATTAAGTATCACGTTTGTTATATATTTCCTATTTCCTTTAACCAGAAAGTAAGTTTTAAGGGGACAGGAATTTTTGCCTATTTTGTTCACTGGGACAGACCGGCACATAATACAGTGCCTACACAGATACTAGGTACTAGTACCACTAGTAACTAGTTACGAGTAGATACTAGTTACTGCACCTAGGCTTTGCTAGGAATGTGAATGCTGACTTGTAACAAGTTCCTCCTTGTATTTTAAAATTAATATTTATTTTGAACCTAAAAAAATAACAGTCATGTAAGGTGCTATGCAATTAGATAATGGAATTTATATCCAACACCCGAATGATAATTAGATCCCAAAAATAGAGTAAATACACAAAATGAGGTAATGCGCAATATGAAGAATATTAGGGTTCCACCAAAGAGGTACAGAAAATTGTGTTGTCAGAATTCAGAGGAAAGTAAAATCACATGGGTTATGATAGACAACAGATGGGACTGCAGCCACACTCTGAGGGATATATGTATTAATAAGGGAGGAAAGCAATCAGAATGTGTGTGATATAAGGAATTATTGGAAAATATGGATTAAAAGGCAAAGTGAGACACTATCTTGGACAGCTATAAAATTCAGGGTAGTTCCTCAGCTTGGATTGGCATCCCAACCATGTTTTGCCGGCAGCAGGATCACGTGATTTCAAATGCAGAGTGTTTTCTGCCTACACTCAAGAAGTGGATGAAAAGCCAGCCAGTATGCCCTGGGGCAGCAAGATGCCTTTTGGTCAGCTGATGTCAGAGTTTGCGGGCAGCGGCACAGGGGGTCAGCTCGTCTCCCAGCGGGAGCCGCCTGGCCTGGGTCCGCCAGGACAGCATCATATCCGTTGCCAATGCCTCAAAAAGTGTGCAGAGCTCAACTCTGGAAAGAGAGTTCCTGCCCCTCCTGAGTCTGGCATTTGTCTCGGAGAATAGCGTTGTAGCTGCGGGCCGTGAGTGCTGCCCGGCGCTCTTTAACTACAATGACCGTGGCTGCTTGACCTTCATGTCCAAACTAGACATCCCCAACCAGAGTATCCAGGGCAACATGTCTGCCACGGAACGCTTCCAGCCACGACTGAGGACCGCAACACAGCCTGGGAGATGCGGCACCAGAATAGCATCACTCAAGTGTCTATTTAGGAGGTGGACAAGCGAGACTGTCGCAAACTGTGCACTACTGCCATCGATGGGAGCCATGACAATTTGGGATTTCAAGACCTTAAGAGTCTTCCCTCCAAGGCCTCCCGATAATGGGAAGCTGAGTGAGCCTCCCAGATCCAGCACGACAAACTGACAGACTGACAAAGTGACCAATGTGCTGATGCAGCCCTAGCACGTGCATGGCGGTGAGGACAGCCAGCCGCAAGGAAACACGGAAGACACATTTCGTGCAAATACCATCTGTGTGTTTTTGTTTGAATATAATTGGTGACAGTGTTGGTTTTTTAAAAGCAGCAGTGATTCGGGGTTTTTTTTGGTTTTTGTTTTTGCTATTTCATTCCATTCTTGACCAAAGCTGCTCTTTAAGTAGTTTATTATGGAAAATTGTCACACTAACTTAAAGGAAAGGGTGGGAGATAAGTAAATTCATCTGTAAGCAATTAAATAAAAATACTGAATGTGAAAAAAAAATTCAGGGTAATGGTTTACACCTTATAATAGTCAACTCCAAGCTATCTTGTTCAGAACTCCTAGTAAAATTAGCACATAGGAAGAATTCAAAATATAAGATAGGCTTACTATGAACATCATCTGAATGTAGGTATACACAGCCATGTAATTATATACATATACACACATACACACATATACATGCATACACATATACAATTGATCATGTTCTCGAATTTATAGTGCATATTTTCTGATGATAACTATATCCAACTGGCATTCAAAACTCAAACATAAGAGTTCAATATTTCACTAGTCTTTCCATTCTTTCTATTTGATATGATATAGTTTTTTAGCTGAGACAGTATCACATTTCAAATGAGACATTATCTTTAAGAAGAGTATTTAGGAAGAATGAAGTCACAGTTGGAGAACCTTCCACAGCATATATTGCTATATGCTCTAGTTCTTATTGACAAGCATTTGATGGTGACACTTTCAAGCTTGCATTAAAGATGGTAGAAGGGAAGGGGGGACAAAAAAAAGATGGTAGTAGGACCAGAACAAGCAACAACCATAAACATGCCTGTGTTTTCTTCACACTACACAGAGGAACAGGCGCTAATATTTAACTACAAATGCAAGTGAAATATAAGGACTCATTCCTGGTACACAGTAACTAAACTATAACAAAGACTAAGTTAAGCAAAAAAAAAGATTCACAGCAAGAATTCTTCAGTTTTTAGCTTGGAGACATTTCACACATAAGGTAAAGAGTAAGTTTATCTTTAAGAATACTCAGAATCAGGAGCACCTAGGTAGCTCAGTTGGTGAAGTGTGTGCCTTCGGCTCAGGTCATGATCTCTGGGTCCTGGGATCGAGCCCCACATTGGGCTCCCTGCTCAGTGGAGAGTCTGTTTTTCCCTCTCCTTCTGCTCCTTTTCCCCACTCACGCTCTCTTCACCCTCTCTCTCTCTCAAATAAGTAAATAAAATCTTTTTTTTTTAAAAAGAAACAATACTCAGAATTAGGGGCGCTTGGGTGGCACAGTTGATCAAGCACCTGACTCTTGGTTTTGAGTCAGGTCATGATCTCAGGATCCTGGGATTGAGCCCTGCATCAGGCTGCACGCTCATTGCAGTCTGCTTGTCCCTCACCATCCCCCTCTGCGCCTTCCCCCCCAAAGAAATAAATAAAATCTTCAAGAAAATAAATACTCAGAATTTTTTTTTTAAAAAATGAATACTCAGAATTAAAACAAGGAAAGCATTAAGAAACATAAAATAAGAAACCACCTACTTGGTTTTTTTGGTTTGTTAATTCCAGAGATAACATTTTAACCTAGCCTCTTTCTCTTTACATATCCGGAGCTATATATGAATTGTATATGTATTTTGAACAGCAAATTCATATGCAATTAAAAGTGGAAAAGGTCATACTAGATTCCATTAAAGCTAAACTAAAAAATAATTAACCATAGGCTAAATGAGCTGCTTGCTTAATGTCCCTAACCCCAAATGGCCCAAATTCATTTTACTGCCAATAAAAGAATTTTAAAAAAGTGGCACTGTTTAATTTGCTCTTAACCATTATACCTTATTAACAAATGGCTTTTCTCAAGAAAACTGCTACCTACCAATGCTGATAGACAATTTTACAAATTTATGTTCATTTAAAGAAGTCCATACACTTGCCCTTGCCTCAGTGTTTCAGTCCTTCTAGAGAAGTTTTTCAACCTGAGCGCTACATTTTTACCAGATAACTCTTGGCTGGGAGATGCCCTGTGCATCATAGGATATTTAGCAGCATCCTCAACCTCTACACACTATATGCCAGGAGCACCCCCCTCCCCCAGTTGTGGCAATCACAAATGTTTCCAAGCATTGACAAATGTCTCCTGGGGGACAAAACTGCCCCTGGCTGAGCACCACAGCTCTAGATATAAAGACAATAAATGTCTTCAGGAAAAATAAATAATAAGAAGCTGTATGTTGTATACCGAGAGCGTGCAGTAGCAAATAATGGTCTTTGATGCCATTCATCTTCATTCTAAAGAAGCTACTGCTTGGCTCTATCATTTAGGGTTCTTAGCTTCCATCTCCGTTGTGTAGCTCAGAGACAAGAAAAGAGCGCAGGTAGCACTGTATCATTCTCTCTGTGATCAGTATTACCAAACCATTCGATTGCTATTGGGAAAAACAATGAATAATCAATCATGTATCCTTCAAGTACTAGTATAACTTCAGTGTTAATTACTGATTGATAATGGAACAGATTGGTAAGGTAAAAAAGAAAACATTTTAACAGTCTTTCACTATTAGTGTTTGTGAACACACAGTACTTCATTTAAAAGCCTGTTAATAAAATATTGAAAGTCGCCATCAGATTAGAAATCCCCTAGAGTTTATTCCGTACCTTTGACAATGAATGTAGTTAGCCACTGTTTAAAAAAAAAAAAAAAAAATTAGGTTCTTCCTTTAAAATCTCCAGTAAGTGAGTGAAGGGAATCCACATTCTCTACTGATAGTACTATGCACAGTCAAAATAGATTTCTGTCTACTTAGAGGGGAAAAAAGGTGTTTTTTTCCCCCCTAAAATAGCTACAGTCTCAAGTTGCCTACTATGTAATTATGGCAACTCATTCTCTCAATGATGAAATGAGGACATCATTGAGAGAATAAGGCAATTCTAATATTCTAATATAGAGAATATTCAATTCTCTCATCATTGAGAGAATAAGGCAATTCTAAATAAAACCAGAATGTAACATAACAATAAATAGTGATATTTGAAAAGTATTTATACTATTCTTGCAAAATAGTTCTATTACTTTTATAAAGTAATTATGTTACTTTTATAAAAGAATATGAATATAAAGCTACATTTTAACATGCAGTAAGCATTTAGCTTTTTCACAGCACCTTTTATTGCTTCCATGTTTCATTTCATATTCCCTTTTACTCCTATAACATTTCTGCAAGTAAGAGAGAGTGTTAGGATCTAGCTCACTTAACAAGCAGGTAACAGGACACCTAACATCATCCAGCTACTTAGCAGCACTCCCCAGAGGAGAAAAGAAGATCCCAGCCCTTGTTGCCTCTGCATCTTTCTGATTCTCTAGTCAGAATCACCAATGATTAATTATGTTCTGCTCTGGAGTATCTTCTTTTGTAAACAGATTAATATATTAAACTCTCCACCACCTAGAAAATGAATATTCTATTTACATAACTGACGTGACCACAATGTCAAAGTAAAAGCATCAGTCTGTTAATACCATGAGTTACTGATGAAAAGAAATTATTCATTTAAGACGCTTATGTAAATACTAACTTAATTAAGAGTACTGAATGCTCAATATTTAGACACGTTTCATATTGACAACTTTGAGAGCACACTGAAATATGAAGGTATTGATTTTCACATAACTTTAACTTACGAAATCCTAACAGTGAATCAAAAACCAGAAAGTTCTACGATGATGCCACTGCAGAATGATTTTATCTTCAAAAATACACTTCCGGGGGGGGAATAATCCACAAATTTTCTTAAATATGTTTGCATATTCTAGGCAAACATGTTAGAGACCCAGACAGAATTTGCATTTAAGAAGAAAGCCTTAAAACAAGGTGACAGGCATAATTTCAGCTCTCTTAGAAAGCTAAAAGGATACAAAAATCTCCATTAACAAAAAATTTTGATTCCCAAACCACCCTTCATTGTCAGAAGATACAACACAACATTAGAATTGAAATAGAAGGGGAGTATGGAGTAGTGTCTGATAATGTGGGTGAAGATCTCAAAATGCATATATTGTTAGGAATAATTATAGGACAGCCAGTGCACCCTCCAAAAATACAAGATGAGTCTGAGAAGCTTACAGAGCATCAAAAAAAAAAAAAAAACCTGTAAGAGAGGCCTGATATCATAAGTAGGATAGGAAAGGAACAGGGAAGAAAATGTAGCAGAGAGGCTTGGGATTAGTGTGATGTCCAGAAGCCTGCAAATGTCTATGCCTCCAGCCACAGGGAGCAGAAGATACAGAGCGAGTCAGTCCTTTACTGTCCCTGGGCCCCAGGGCACAAAATTTCAGGAGCTAATCACTCACTCTGAGTAGTGCAAGTTGACGACTCTCCCAACGGGAGTCTCCTTCAATTCTGCATCCTCTGAACGTGCCTCACCTCAGTCCAGGTTCCGTGGGTCCCTCTGCCCCACCTGACCCCCATAAGGAAAAGAGACCTACTCAGAAAGACCTATTTGGAAAAACTCTGCCTCTTTCAAAACATAGTCTTCACACCTGCTGCCTAATATCAAATTTGTTCTGCTTACAGATGAAAGTTACTCCAGACTCAATGTGAGTGATAACCATCAGCCCCCCCCCGTTTTTTTTTTTTTTTTTTTGGTAATAAAGAGGAGGTGCTGAGAAAGTCTCGGATTCCTAAAGGGAAAGGGGAGGTGCAAAGACACAGAACAAAAGAGACGACAAACTCCCAGAGGCTTGTGATTTGCTTACAGTGTCATGATCTCCTTTCCCCAGAGCAGGGTCACTCAAGCGGCAACTGAGGATCTCCGACCTATTTGCAGAGTTCTGTTTTCTTTTGCTGTAACTTTTTTCAGATTCAGAAGTATATTTTATAGAAAAACAAACAGTGGTTCAATCTATTTTTAAAAAACTTTTTCTTGGGGCACCCGGGTGGCTCAGTCGGTTCATCGACCCACTCTTGATTTCAGCTCAGGTCTTGATCTCAGGGTCCTGGGATCAAGCCCTGCATTGGACTCTGCACTCAGCACGGAGTCTGCTTGTCCCTCACTCTCTGCTCCTTCTTCTGCATTCTCTTTCAAATAAATAAAAAAAATAAAATCTTAAAAAAAAATCTCTCTCTCCCCCTTCTTCTGCCCCTCCCTCCCCATGTGTGCATGCTCTCACTCTCTCAAAAAAAAAAAAAAACTCTTTTTCATAAAACAAATTCATTATTATAGAACTTATTAATTCAGAATACCTGATAATTTAGATATTGGTTGAAATTTAAGTATATCTTTACATGAAATATTTTATCAACATATTACATGAGAAAATGGTTGCTGGTAAATGTTTTATAAACTTAAAATCTTTTCTTTAGGGGCGCCTGGGTGGCTCAATGGGTTAAGCGTCTGCCTTCGGCTCAGGTCATGATCCCAGGGTCCTGGGATCGAGCCCCACATCGGCTCCCTGCTCAGTGGGGAGTCTGCTTCTCCCTCTGCCTCTGCCCCTCTTCCTCCCCCTGCTTGTACTCAAACTCTCTCTTTCTCTGACAAATAAAGAAATCTTTAAAAAAAAAAAACCCTGTTTCCAAGATTAAGACCACGTTGATGTTTTAAATGTTATTTCTTCATTAATATATGATGATCAGCCTCTCCATTTGCCAGCTACAGGAATTTGTGTGTGTGTGTGTGTGTGTGTGTGTGTGTTTAAAAGTAATAAAACGTCTTCCCTTTGCTGAAAGATTTTAAAGAAGAACCAAACAAATAAAAAGACATCCTGTGCTCATGGATTGGAAGAATTAATATTGTTAAAACAGCCATACTACTCAAAGCCATCTGGAGATTCAACGTCAACCCCATCAAAATATAAAAGGCATTTTTTTTAAGAAATAGAGTAATCTGAAAGTCTGTGTGCAGTTTGTTAAAAACAGACAATTACAATGTATTAGCGGTATGTAATGTGATCGATATCATTACAACCATATTGCAATACACAAAAGTATCAAAGCAACACAATGTCCACCTTAAATGAACACAATGCCCTTATCATTATCAACCTTCCCTGGGCTAGTGTTTTAGGATGTCAGAAAGGCATTTTTATAAAATTGGAAAGATGTCTGATTTTAGCCATGTTGCCTCATTGCAGCTGCTTCTGAGCCTTCAGGTAAGAAGCTAGCTATACCCTGTGATGCCAGTAGAAACAATTCCTTTAAATAATTTGGGAAGAACTATCATTTCCACAGTATTAAATATCAACCCAGGAATCTGCTGAATTCCTCTATTCAACTTCTGATCCTCATCATGCATCCAATAACCCCAAACTCAGCACAAAGTTCACTCTCAACTCTGGTGTCTTTCAGCTACTCTGCGCCTTAGGTTTCCTTGGCCAAAAAGAAATGCAACCCTTTGGCCTCCATCATGAACCTTTGCTTTCTAGACAAAAGGAAAGGGGCATATGGAATCATTTATCTATGCAAAATAACACTCTTCATGGGCCCCAATATTTAAAATCTTTTTCCAATAATAGATTCTGCCCTCTCTTTCTCTCCCCCTTGTTACATAATATATAATTCTTCTATGTGTATTTTTTTCTGCCACTTAATTAGGTACATGTCTCATAAACAGAACACTGTGGGCATTTTCTTTCATCCCATCCATTCCATCTTTTTATCCTAATTCAGACTAGGCCATTTATGCATTCTTCAAGATTTGCATTGTTCTTAGTAATCTATACTTGATAAAGCATAATGGAAATCAGGTGAGGTTTTTTTGTTTTTTTTTTAAGTGATTCATGGCAAAAAGCAGGTTTGGTGAAAGGGTTCACATATTAACACCAAAAGGAAAAGTGAGGTGAGCCAAGAAGTGGTTTTTGAGGCCAGAGAAACAGTGCAGAGGAGGGAAGAGCTCCCAAGAGCAGTTTATTTTTAATCTCAGGCTGTCAATAAAGAGAGTCATATAACTTCGAACCAGAATCTGTCCATTCTCCTTTCTTTTTTTCTCATTCCACAATGCCATACTTTCACAGAGGCTCATCTTATTATCCTGCACCATTTGACATTTTAACACATTCTCCTATAAGGAATCATTGCAGACCCCAAGCATCAGCTTATAGTAGCTTTCAGGAACCTTCACACCTTCAAAATGGGGATTTTTGAGTCCTACAGTGTCAGTCCTCTAAAGAGAGCACCCACATCTCTGTCAACCTTTGGCAGCTTGGACAAAGCCTGGGACATACTCTGTGCTTAATAAGTGTTGATTAGAATTAAATTTAATCACTGTTATTCACAAAGAACGCTTTTCATTTCCCAATACATTCCTTAGCTCATCTCACAGATATTTAAGTTTCCTCAACATACTCTGGTATGTTTCTTTATGAAATTCGATCAATACATAAGGTAACCATACATTTCAGTGTCTCCTGGGGAGGAATATCCACATATATATACTCCTATGATAAATGTTCATATATCATACATGAACTAGCTTTTATATCATATCTCACCTCTGTGACTCATCACATTTGTGGAAAACAAAGGTCTCATTGCATCACTAAGAACACAAAATAAAAGTACTTTCAAATCATTGCTTACATTGGAATGGAAGTAGTGAGACTCTAAAGAAATGACTTTTAACTTTCAATAAATCTCATGGAACCTACACATGTTAAGCGCTCTTATCCAAGGAAAATAATCTATTTAAGATGCTATACAAAATATTTATATGTTGCTATCATTTTCAAGAATCATTTTGGAGGGACTTTCATAGCCATTTCATAAATCATAAGAAAAACCATATTTTAGAGTGTCTTCTTGCACAAAAATCTTTATTACCCATCTCAATGACTCACTCTAGTCTCTAGACATGGCTATAAACACTTTCCAACCATTTTTAAAAATAAAATCTACCCTCAAAGAAAGAACATGTGTTCCCACTGAGGATATTCAAAAGAATCCATCACAGGACTTCAAGTCACCACTGTGTGAGAGATTCTAAAATATACTCTGAAGAACAGGAACATAAAACCCCAAGATGAATTCTAGGGGAATCTACACATCACATGAACTCCTCTAAGGTGAGGCTGTATGTAAACGATAGCGTGTGGTGAGAAGGCTACATTAATTGTTCAGGAATGGCATTTTTTGTTCACAATAACTAGCAGTATCGGGGCAGCTGGCTCAGTCGGTTAAGCATCTGCCTTCGGCTCAGGTCATTATCCCAGAGTCCTGGGATCAAGCCCCGAATCAGGCTCCCTGTTCAGTGGGGAGTCTGAGTTCTCTCTCTCTCTTTCTCTCTCTCTCAAATAAATAAAATCTTAAAAAATAATAATAATAACTAAGAGTATCAAAACTCCTTCTCTGATTTCACTACCCGATTCACATGAAAAATCATGTCCTATTCATAATATAGAAATGCAGTTTCCTAGAAGATAGCACTGCATTCAAATCAAGGAAAAGATTAACAAACTTCTTGGGATGTTACTTACATCAACAAGCTGATTGACTCCACTTGCTGTTTTCGCCAGCGTGACAAGGTCTTCTTGCATTTTATCCACCCATGACTTGATGCTGCAGAAATCAGAAGAGAACGTACTATCAGATCTCTGGCAAACTGAAGCCACACACATACTTTATTTGTGCTGTAGATAATTCATTAAACTGCCTCTAAATCTTTCTTCCCCCTCCAAGTTCCTACTATGTCCACCCTCTCAACCCACTTTCACATTACAAAAACAACGAACTTTCAGTGGTCAACTTCTTAGGATGCTGAGATCCCACAAAAAAAAAGAGAAAATGACATAGATGTCTTGTCCAACATAAGGGTACATGTTTCCTTAATTTTTATGAGAATTCTATTAATAATTAGTTACTAAATAGAATATTCTCAACTAAACTTTACCCTTTAGCTTATAATTCTTCTTAATATAATACAAAGGGTATGCTACATATAAAATATTTTAAAAAAAGAAAATATAAATAATTTTAAGTTTCTCATAATTCCATTACCCAGGGATAACCACTGTTAATATTTTGATGTATTCCATCAAATATTTTGATATATTCTAGTATTTTAAAATTCTTTCACATGGTTGAAAGCCTATTATGTTAAATTCACATCTTTGTTTGCTTTAGGTCATATGATAAATACTCTCCCATGCCATTACATATATTTTATAAACATTGATTTTAATGGCCACTTAGTTTTCCATTATCTCTACATTCCATAATATATTTGGCCATCCTTTTTTGTTAAAAGACAGAGTTTCATCAGCTTTAACAACTACAAATTACACAGCAACAAATATCTTAGTGCATAAAGCCTAAAAGTATTTCATTTCCTTAACTAGACTCTTAGATTTGGAATTCTTGGATCAAGGCTGATGTTTTAAAGGAATGGTTGAACACCGAAATCATGATTGAAAGATTTCAGTTCAAATCCTTTTCATGTATGTATTTCAGATTAATGAAATGGAGATCTTATAATACAAGTTACAGATATCAGGACATTTTAGAAAAGCTTAAATCAATGGTCTTACTTCTTCCTGGCATTAAAGATATTACCGAACAGCACACAATGTTCCCTATTCAAATCAATATAGTTTGCAATCCCTTCATATATTATATTTATTCATCCTTATTTGTAAAAAGATATACAATATGTATTCTTTTCTGCCCATGCAAATATAAGAAAACACTAGTTAGAATGACAGGATATGACTTATATTTGAACTTCTCTCTACGTATATATGACATGTGTATCTCTCCATTGCTTATTTATTCTACCTCTTTAAATTTTATTAGTACCAAGTGTTCTCCCGCCTTTAAGAGACCACATCTAAGAGTGGTTTTGAAAAGTGCTGTTCTGAAAAATAACTACGTATTTCGTAAGTGTTCCATCATGAGATTTAACCAGGTTTGTCTTTCTTTTCCTTGGATAGATAAGAATTCCAATAGAACAACAATGTTACCAACTTTTTGTCAGATATATTTAAATGTAACAGAATAAAAAATAAATTCAGGGGGGAAAAGCGTGATGTAAAAAGGGGATTTTTTTTTAAGATTTTATTTATTTATTTGACAGAGAGATACACAGCGAGAGAGGGAACACAAGCAGGGGGAGTGGGAGAGGGAGAAGCAGGCTTCCCGCTGAGCAGGGAACCTGATGGTGGGGCTCGATCCCAGGACCCTGGGACCATGACCTGAGCCGAAGGCAGACACTTAATGACTGAGCCACCCAGGCGCCCCTAAAAAAGGGATTTATTTTTTCTTTTTTTTTAAAGTTTTTATTTATTTATTCATGAGAGACAGAGGAGGAGAGAGAGAGAGAGAAGCAGAGGGAGAAGCAGGCTCCCAAGGAGCAGGGAGCCCGATGCGGGACTCGATCCCAGGACCCTGGGATCATGACCTGAGCCGAAGGCAGACGCTTAAGCATCTGAGCCACCCAGGCGCCCTAAAAAAAGGATTTAAATGAGGTGCAGGTGAACATACAAAAAATAATAAACTGCTAAACTAAAGAGAAACAAGGAAAACTGAAAGGCAGTCACCAAAAAAGGATGGAATGCTTTTAAGAAAAACACGTGGCTTGACTCACACGTGAAGTGAACTAGTTAACAAATGAAATACATAAAAGCTGAGGATACTTTCACATGAATGAAAACAAGGAAGAATATTTATTGAACCATGCTGTACGAATATGATCTTAAAAGGTAAATATCAAGAAATAAAACAATAAATACATGGGAAGAGGGTGTGGAAAGAAATGTATAGAACCATTAAAATGAAGGCTGTAAACCACATTATTCTAATACTATACTTCCTGCTGTTTATAAGCTGGTGCATATTGTAGGGGCCAAGGGAAGGCCACCAAGATGGGCCCAAGATGGGCCACTTGGGCATGAACATTATTTTGAGTCAAAGGCAATCAAAATCCAATAGATTCAGGAAAAGCTCTTTACCTCCCCCTCAACTGCCTACTCATATAAGGTAGACAGCTATGAACAGCAATTCTTCTTTACCTAAGAAACTTATCTCCCTAACAGGGAGCCTCTGTTTTAGAGCCATCTCCCCTCGCCTCCCTGCTAATGGTCTCTCTCCCCTCTGTATCCTCAGACTCCACTCCTCTCCTTATAGCTCATGTAAGTCTCGTGCTGCCTAAACACCTTTGGAATTTTCACGTCTGTGTGCATTCCCCACAGGTATGCTATTAAATTTGATTTTCTCCCGTTAATATGTCTCATGTCAATGTGATTCTTAATTGAGCCAGAAGGAGCTTGAATGACAGGATGAATCCTTCTTCCCTGATAATCCATTTGAAAAATACTATAAATACAAACTAATATTCGTATTACTGTTATTAGATAAATATAAATGTGCTCCATTTTTACATTCAGAACAATAAATTACAGTAGGGAGCAGGCAGGAGAAAAGAGCACTGACACCAATTTTTTTAAGACTTGAGAGAGAGAGCATAAGCACGGAGTGTAGGGCGTGGAAGGAGAAGCAGGCTCCCCGCGGAGCAGGGAGCCCGAAGCAGGACTCGATCCCAGGACCCCGAGATCATGACCTGAGCTGAAGGCAGACACTTAACCAACTGAGCCACCCAGGTGCCCCCGACACCATTTTCTAATTCACATCAGTAACTCTCCAAGCAGTTACTGAACAAGTCCTAAGACCCAGAGAAAATAAATCAGCTCCTCTTAAATATAATTCCCAACACTGACAAATAGTAAGAAGTGTTATATATCCCTTTAATTAAGAAACTGAGTGACAAAGAATATATATGTAAAAAAAAAAAAAAAACTTAACTCATGCCTGAATTCTGATTTATGCTAAAGTGATCCAAAATGTGCATTCTAACTTGACACCTGAGTGTACTGCCACTGCCAATGTTCATCAAGTTTAACCAGTTTTGGCCGAAAGCAATGGAAGACCTATCCAGTCCCCTTGCCCCTACTGACAAGCTGTCAAGAACACTTTCGGGAAGCAAGGATAATTTTTCAAAGATACGGGGTGTTACCTGGTTTTCCTAAAATTTATAAGTACTAGGCCTTTCAAACCTGGAAAGAGAAGATTACAATGGCCACGAAATAAGCAAAGATCCCATTTGTCATGAAAGCGAAAAATTACACAAAGTAAAACACTCATAGGTGCAGTCTTTTGCTTTCTGGGTCTTTGTCTTTCTGGGTAAACTGTCAAGTACATATGTATAATCGCTAAGCCCTATTTTACTAAATATCCCCAGAAGGTACTATGAAATTTTGGAGAAAATCATAGAGGATATATCCTTTTCACATAATAAGAAACTAACACAGCACTCCACAAGGAAGAATTTGTTGTTTGCTCTGTTAACCCATTCAACAGACACTAAAAATTGCAGATGCAGTAATGAAAGATATATGCCTTACAACGTGGTTGGTCTTGAAACCAGATCTGGCAGAAAAAAGGCAAAAGAGAACAAAAACATGGTGGTATAGGGGAGGAAAAAAATTTTTTCTACCCTTCTAAGTTCTTAACTTAGATAATACTTGGACAGCAGAAGTCCCCTATAACAAAAGACAGATTAAGAAAGGAAAAGCCTACACATTTATTTAATACACATTTTACATGACACAAGAACCTTTATAAGGAAATGAAGACCAAAGAAATGGTTAAACCAGAGTGTTCTTTGCTAATCTGATAAAGAGCAGAAAGTCAGGAAAGATATGATAGAGCCAAGAGTATGAACTAACTGTAGGAAACTAGGGGGAACTTCACAAAGTCTATTCATTCAGATTCTTCTCTCTGTCCTTTGTCTTCAGAGGTAAGAATGTTCCTTTCATTTGGGTTTAGGGGAGGCAACTTTCACATGAGGGGAAGGTCAGAAAGTCCTTCTTGCACACGCCATTTCTCAAACTCCTTCAGCTTAAAATATTCAGTATCATATTGTGGGGTAGTGTGTCCTGAATCCCATGAGTGGGATACATTTCAGGACCAACAGAGAATCACTTAGAGTTTATTAGGTCATAGGGTAGGGAGGTAGATAGAGAAGGCTTTCTGGACTAGTAGGTACTTGAAGTGAGATTTGAAAGACAAGTGGAATTTGACAAAATTGAGAAGGCAAGTAAGGAAGAATGAAGGCAGAGAGAATACAAGACATGGCGTATGCAGCAGCTACAAGTAGCCCGAATGGCTGGAGTCCAGGTTTGTTCAACAAATGGCATCGAACGGGAGCAGGCATGGCAGGGACATAATTCATGCAGACAGATGGGCCAGACCAAGGGTCTTAAATAACATTCTGAAGCATTTAGATTGTATTCCCAAAATAATGGAGAGATCATGGAAAATGGCGTTAGAGAGTAACAAGATCAATTAAGTGTATATAAACATGATGAAACCATTTTTTTCTCACAGCCAAGTGGATGGTGGCTCAGAGGGAAAATGAAAAATAAGAAGGGAAGGTCTAGATAAGTAAGAAATGAGGGGATTAAAATCAGCTCAATAGTAGTAAGAGGAGAGAGAAAAGTGGAGGAGAGGCCCAGTATAAGAAACTATGAGCTCAACAAAAAATCTGAAGTATGGACAACAGGCTTTCATGTACTACTGGATATAGAGAGTGAATGGAGAAAGGATTTGGGGATGACTCATGGAGTTCTTCACTTAAACAATGATAGGACGTTTTGATATAGAAAGCACAGGAGAAAGAACAATTTAGAGGGACATTAGTGTGTTTGCTTTGGTTTAATTAGACATGCTTTTGCGAGATCCATGTGTAGATATTCAGTAGGCAATTGAATATACCTGGGTTTGGAGTCCTCTGAAGTCCCAACAAGAATATAAAGATTTGGTGTTTACAATGTATATAAAGGACATAGGTAAATCAATGTATGACTCCCAAAGGACAGTGTACAGGAGGAAGGAAATACCCAGTACTAGAAGTTTGGAAAATAAAGTTTAAAGAAGAGACAGAGGATCTGAGTAGTGGCAAAAGGGAAGGGAATCCAAGAACAGTGGTATCAGAAAACCCAGAGAAGGGAAAAATTTCCAGAGAGAGGACGTAGTTATGGAGTCATCAAATAAGGAAGGAGAAATTTATCCAATCCTCATGTGTAAGGAGAATGAGAGAAATGGTGTGGAATCTAGAAAAGAATGAAGAACAAAGGTACTTATTTTTCTTTTTTAAGATATTATTTATTTATTTATTTGAAAGAGAGAGAGCAGAAGCAGCAGGAAGGGCAGAGGGAGAGGGAGTGGGGCAAGGAGACTCCCCACTGAGCAGGGAGCCCGACACAGGGCTCGATCCCAGGACCCCAAGATCATGAGCTAAGCCAAGTCAGACACTTCACTGACTGAGCCACCCAGGCACCCCAATTTTTCTTTTTTAGTAGGACAGATTTAGGCATGTTTCCATGTGTAAGGAGAACAGCAGGTAGAAAAGGAGACACTGAAGATTCCGGAGAGAACATGTAATGTATTGACAGAGCAAGGTCCTTCAGAAGCTCTAGATTAGGCTTGTTCTTGCTCAACCCCTGTATTCCAAACATGAGAGTGGAGAATGAGTGAAGAAATAAGCATAACCCAGGAGAAGCCTAATCCATGGCTAGAAGGATACCTGTTCCATAGAGATCGAAGGGAAAATGTAAAAGCTTTTGGGTAAATGGAAGTAACCAGAGCAACTTGATCAAAAAGTTGAGACAGTTCTACTTATTGGTGTCTATTTCTTTTGTAATAAAAGAGACAGCACCTGTTCAGAGACAAGCAGCAGGTATTAAGGCAGGGTAGCTGGAAAGAAAGTTGGAAATTTAAAAAGAGCATTAGCCAGAAGGTATTTAAAGACGTGCCCTAGACTGGAGGTCAGCATTTTTTCTGGTACTAATCAGCATAAATGTATGAATGTCTTCACCATCTCTTGAATGGAGAGGGAAAGATGGGAGAAAAAAGGCATCCAGATGGATAGGGGGCAGATATCAGCCTGTAGGAAAGGAGGATAAGGAAAAGTGAATTCAAGGGCCTGGAAATTTCAAGCTCTCTATGCATTCTAAATAATGAAGACAACCAAAAATCTCATTAAAATGTTACAGTATTATATTCATAAATAAGGCTTATTTTCTAATCACCAACCAATCTTACACATTTCCCTGTGTTCTGACTGTCCCTTTCCATGTTCTGCATTTGCTCCCTAACCTCTCCCTGAAATTAACCCTCCACCTCCATTGTGATGGAATAAATTCCACAAGTACTGGAATATCACCTTTCACAACCTCGCACACTAAAAATTTCTCCTCTATGCACTAAAGTCCAAAAGCCTTTTAATTGTGCTTTGTGCTCATTCTTCTGTACACTTTCCAGATTAGATGGATATACTTTTATTCTCTTTCACCACTGAATCCTCGATATTTTTTATTACAGTGCCTTGTATGTAGTAGGCAAACGGGTATTTATTGAATACACAGAAAAATGTGTTGGAATGAAATATAATTGCATTATTGTGTGTTTAAGAAGCACAATTATCTTTATCTAAGTAGAGAAAGTGATTGACTTACCAAATTGTCTTGCAATCCTTCTCTGCCCCTACAATAACTCAAGAGTCAACTAGCAGTATATGTTTCCAACTGATGATGTCTGCAGACTCAGGGTAAATTGGAGAATTTACTATGAGATCTCTAAATACTGAGACAAATATTTTGTTGAATAATTAAGATAATCTCTTATATCCTGGACTTCATTTTAAGGTACAGAAAGAGCCCAAATTCTTAGAAGCAAATATGTAAGATATTCAAGTTTTCACTAAATTTGAAAGAAAAATATTTGCCATGCAATTAATACTGTTCCTTTTGAGATCGGATTTGCCTGTTACACAGCTTTCAAAAGGGTAGTGCATAGTTCAGGAAACTCTTTATTTAAGGAAAAAAATATGGTAATCCATTTCATTTTGCATGCATTTGGGGAACATCAAATTCAGAACAGCACAAATTACACCCTGTTTAATCTATTGTAAAGTGTAATGGTTGAGTACAAAGTGTCAAGTCTACACAGTTATCTATTTAATTGTTTTAAATGCTACAGAGAGAATTTGCCTTTTTACTGGTTGGAACAATGGAGCCAAAGTGATAGCTAAGAATTGTTATAATAGGTCCTACCAAGACTAACTGTCCTTCCTTGCTATGTTTGATGTGGTAAGTCCTCTAGAAAAAAGAAGGATGTGTATGAACCCACTGCTATTAGCAAGGAGAGAGGAGTAAAACAGACATCTTTCTTCCACACCCTCCATGAATTATCACACTACCAATTATCATAGAGACTAAAGCAGAAGAGGAACAGGAGACGCACAGGGGAAGGGGAAGGGAGGGGGTTACAGTAAGGAGGAGCAGGAGAGTGAGAAGTCTGCACCCTTTAAAGCCCTCGTCCTAAGCATTCTCTGCCTATGTCACTATTCTTACAAAATAATGTTATTTTTAACCCAAGGAAATAAGAGACATAGTTATACCCCGTGGACCTGGGAAAAAATTAGAATATCACAAGATCTGACAATCTGACCACTTCAGTTGTGTTGATATATGTAAAGAGCTTATTCATAAATTTGAAGTACTAAGATCATATATTTCAAAAGTGTTCTACTTGCTATAAATATCCCACCAAGGCCACACTGCTTTTTGTTATGTAATAAACCACCCACAGTGTTCCTGTAGTTGGATAAATATAACATAAGTAAGCCAAAGATGCAGATAGCCCAGACAAACTATTTTGCTAAATAGGCATTTCTTATAATGTAGATAACTGTATCATTAAATACTCCCTTTTTTTTTTTTTTTGGTGCAAAAGGAGTGTTTGATATCTGCATTAAATCTAGGGTTGTTTGTGAGATGGGTGTTATGCCAGGAATGTTAGTTCCTGAAATTATTCTCAATTGAAACCATTTTCAATAACACTACTGCTCTGTTTTTAGAAAGCTCCTTAGACTTGTGAAACGCTTTAGTATTCCACTTTTATCTAGAGGCAATCCTGTAAGAAATGCAGAAAGCAACGTGAACTAGCTAATCACAGTGGAAAGGTAAAAGTCCTTGAGAGTAGGAAAAAAAAGGGGGGGGTTATCACTAAAATCAGATTTTAAGCGGTTCATGTTCCTCTGCCTTCATTTTCTGTTGGCCTTTTGCTGCTCGTGTGTGTGTGTGTGTGTGTGTGTGTGTGTGTGTGTGTGTGTGTGTGTTAAATCTGTGTCATAAATACACACACCCCTCATTCTCAAAGATCAAAGATTCTTCATACCTACTTCTTATACCATCTTGGATTGATTTTTGTTTTATCCAAGAATGTTTTCATTGTTTCTTTAGTGAATATTAATATTTTGCCTCAGCTAAAGCAATTTGCTTCCAGCTTCCAGGACAACAAAGGAGCAATACACTGTAGGGCTGATATGAATGTAGTTCCATGGTTTACAAGAGGGGGAAGGGTTTTCCGATGAGGGATCTGTGCCCCTGAGGCCCTGAGAGCTTTGTCTTTTATCCTTCCCCACCCCCGTGAGTTACAACCTCCAGTCTCATCCCTCTAGCCTGGTGCCAATGGAGGTGTCCCACATGGGCCACACAATCTGCTGCTAGTGTTTCTATAAAACAAAATGAGCTGAATTTCTACTTGCTTATCACAAAACCGCCATGCATTTTATTGAAGATCTTCCCTTACGTTGTTTATCTGTATCTTTTTCAGTCATTGCAGATTGTTCCCAAAATTTATTTTAGCCTCATTCAAGGATGTGAATATTATATAATGTCCTGATAAAAATGTCCTCATTTCCTTTCTTCTCTGAATTATGAACTGTGCATTCCTAATATTTCCAATACTACCAAATACCCAAGTGCTTATTATATTTGGATTCTAAATGGCCAATCCATTTCCCCATATGGATCAACATCTGCAGTCAAGCCAGTTTAGCTGCCTCACAAACATGGCAATTTTGTCATGTTAGGTAATCACGTTTCCCACTCACCTGAAATTACCTAAGTCCCCTCAGCTCCCAAAAATCATCCTTCAAGTCTGTGCTTAGATCCTACTTCTGGGTGATCCAAGTCCTCAAAGCCTCAGAAATTGTTCTTTTCCCTACTTTTCTAAGATTTATATAGCCTGTCCTACAAAAGGTCACACATACTGATAGAGGTCTTATGTTAGTATTATTTTTCTCCAGCAATACTTAATTTCAGGGAGTGGATAGGCCACAGCCTACAGTTCTGTATTCTGAGAATATCTGACACAGTTCTACGCATACAGTAGGCACTCAGTGGGTAGTAGATGATATCTACTGAGCACCTAAGTGTGAGGAGCTGTTCTAAACATGTCATGTGAACATCCTCTCATTCTTACAAAAATCTATTGAAGCAGTACTGTGTCCTACACTTTACAGATAAGGAAACTGAGGCACAGGGAGGTTAAGTTACTTGCCCAAGATCAAAGAGTTAGTCAATGACAAAGTGGAGCAATTTGCCCTAAGAAGCCAACAGAGCAGGGGCATCTGGCTGGCTCAGTCAGCTAAGGGTCTGCCTTCAGTTCAGGTCAGGATCCCAGGGTCCTGGAATGGAGTCCCGTGTCTCCCTCTTGCTCCCCCTGCTTGTGCCCTCTCTCTCTCTCTCTCTCTCTCTCTCTCGGTCTGCTCTCTCTCTCTCTCAAATAAATAAATTAATTTTTTAAAAAAAGAAGCCAACAGAGCATACTACTTTATTAAGTGCTAATTGACAGGGTCACCTGAAACTTGGCTTGGCTCTCATCATTAAACCACCAGATAGGAGTCCTCAAGTCTTCTCTCATCAGAACTTACAAATGTCTCATGTCTGTTATTTTACGGACGGTCAGAGCCCTGGGTTCTAAGTTTGCTTCACTGATATAAGGAGAAAAAAAATGGCAATTACAGAAGTCTTATTTTTACATGGCAAGAGAAAAGGAAATTAGGAAATGAGGATTTAAATAATTGAGAAAACCCAAATATTTTCTTCCTTAAAAAAACTTTGTGGAGGGGCGCCTGGGTGGCTCAGCTGGTTGAGTGTCTGACTCTTGATTTTGGCTCAGGTTGTGATCTCAGACTCATGAGATCAAGCCTGGGGTTCGGCTCTACACTCAGCAGGGAGTCGGCTTGAGATCCTCTCCCTCTCCCCCATCCCTCTCTCTCTCTCTCTCTCTCTCTCTCTCAAACTGAGTAAATAAAATCTTAAAAAAAATTCTGTGGAAATATGCACATGATTACTGAAATGCTACAATTTTTCCTCACATTAAAGTTTTCATTCATATTATCAAATAAACAAGCACTGTTTGGTTTATTTACAAAACCATAAACGGCTCTGCTTTCACTCACAGCACAGCATCGTCGGTATTGGGTACACAGCCACTGACTCTCCTATTATTCACAACATGCACACAGATTTGACATCAAGTAGCAGGTTAGATGTAGTCAGCCCTACTCTGTTTCTAAATAGAAAACATTCTCAAGACAACATTAAATCCTTCAAATATGAACGGAAGATATGACTTTCAGCTGGCCTTCACTGTTTTCATGATGTAGGTTCAGATACACAAACAAATACAAGAATGTAAAAGCCTAGGCCCAGACTGACTCATGCGACCCTCCTTTTAAAGACAGCCCATAGTACAATTTGTCTGACAGCTATTCCAGGACAGAGTTTATTTAACAACCAAAGAGCGGTCAATGCAAATTTATTAACCTGCAAGTGCGAAAAATGAGAGCTCTCCTTCTGAAGACCATCAGAAAGGAACATGGTAAGGGTAGCCAACCCCCAACTTTTTATTCCTTTACCATTAGGCACAGAAATTCCGGAAAAAAATCAGAATGAAACCTTCAAATTTGAAGTGGTAAATATCATTTCGGCTCAGAAAATACAGTACAGTTTAATTGCTCTCAACCTTTTTGTCCCCACACACACGTGGTTCTCTTTGACCTCTTTGCCTGAGCAACACATTCGCTACCCTTGCTCCTCTCTGATGGTCTGAGCCACAGTGGGCATGCCCAGCACAAGACTGCTGCTTGGGGAGGTACCAGAACCAGCTCTCCTTCCTGACCTGCTCAACAGAAACACAGAGCTAAACTAGTTGTCTGAATCAAATTGTTTTTCTCCATTAACACCGTGAAATTCACAATGAGAATTGTGCTTAAACATGAATTTATGCCTATCAAATGGTGAAAAAGTTAACAATTTATAACACTATCGAGTAACTCCTTTCAAAGAATATGAACCATTGGTGAAAGGCCTATATAAATTATCAGAGGAATACAGGAAAAGAAATTATTTCTAGTTTCTTGGTTACAATTTCAAACTTTTTTTTTATTTGAATTAAGTTTTTCAAATTATGTAATGCATGTAATACTTGGTGATGTTTAAGTTACGGTATTATAAAATTACGGCCTTTTAAGTACTGTATGTGAAAAAAATAACTGAAAGTCAAGGCAATTAAAAAGAAAAACTTATCAGGGAGAAAAAGCACTTTATGGAGCTAAATCCAACTGAAACTTCTATATCATAGCCAGTAAATTAAAAAAAAAAAAATGCTGTGAAGCATGATTCACATTCGTACTACTTAGAAGGCCTTTTTAAACCCATACTTAGAACGTGAATTTTCTAGTTAAAAAATTTTCATTATCAGATGATTTGCTATTACTAATCAAAAAAAAGCCAATAAAAAAAAATCAGCCCTGGGTATATTTTCCCCTTCAGGAAGCAAATAACATGATGATTTCTGGCATTTAAATTATTCATATAAAATATGAAATAAATAGTTCATAATGCAATGGTCAATCTCCTTATAGAAAGTCCTAGTGTTGTTCTGTATATCTTCCACATTGGGAATAACTATTCTGCAATTAGAAGGAAAGACTTAAACATGGATCCCATTCAGTCATCTAAGAAACAGTGGCAAGCATGTCACAAACCCTAGTAAACGGAGGACGTCTGGTAAGATGGCATGCCCGTGTAACCCATCGTCTTTGTGAAATATGAAGGAATCATGGAGCAGCCACTAACATGAATCAAACATCAACATTCAGAATGAATTGCTGCAGAATTCTAATTTTTTTTTTTTAACAGCCATTCTGTCACTGTTCTGGTGCTCCGTTCAGAGCACATCCCAATGTGAATTTCAAAAGCAGTTTTAAAATGGACCACCCCGTATTGTAACGTGGAAATCTAAAGATTTCTAAGCCAGATGTGTGAATCATATGTGACTCAGCAGCCTCCCACAGGTTTGACAGCCCACAGTGTCTCTCTCCAAATGCTCCTTCTGCCTAAGAGAGGCTGAATGGACTCCTCTTATTGCTATTCAGAAAATACAAAAGGGATTGAGCGTAGGCGATAATCTGTTAGAATTCACACTACCTGTTGTAGGTCACTTGTAGTAATGGAAGGAAAGAGTCCACTGGCATATCTCTTGCTGTCTGGCAAGCTGTCTTTTCCACTGTCTCTGGTGTATCTCTCCAAGGTCCGGATCATCCTTGCCTATCTCTTGATCACATCAGGGAGATGGTAGCCTCATTGGAATTGAGATCACCTTGGAACACCTTGCAACTAAATCTCTAACTGCAGTTATTTATCCAATGACTGCAGGTAATAAACATTATTTTCAGTTCTAGTAAGTGCAGAAGAAGGAAACATCTTGGTCTTGCTGTCCAGTTTCCTATTTAATGGAAGCTGCCCATATACATTACTCATGAAAAATTATCATGCCAACTATCCCAAATACTTTCTGTGATAGGCATTTATCACCTTACTAACAACCTTGTTATTTGGAGGAAAAACTATTAGAAAGTTCTTCTGAGGCAAAAGAAACTGTGGTATATCTATCTTATAAACTATTAGGTAATCATCTAAATAAGATTTAGTTTTGGGGCTCCTGGGTGGCTCAGTCAGTTAAGCATCTGCCTTTGGCTCGGGTCATGATCCCAGGGTCCTGGGATCAAGCCCCACATCGGGATCCCTGCTCAGTGGGGAGTCTGCTTCTCCCTCTCCCTCTGTCTGCCACTCCCCATGCTTGTGCCCTCTCTCTGTCAAATAAATAAATAAAATCTTAAAAAAAAAAAGATTTAGTTTTTATATACATTCTACATGGCTTGATTTTTTAATGATGATTATTGATTTGGAATTTACAACTAAAATTATAAAAACTTCAGAAAAAATTAAAAGTGTCTTTAGACATCCAATTCCCAATGCCTAGCCAAAGGAAAATGGATACACCAGACTTAATTGTGGCCATATGACTGCCATTTTTATTTGCCTTTATACTTAAACAGAATGAAAGGGGTGAATAAAAATATATGGATATCATTAACAAAATGAGAATTTATATCTCCTCCCTGTTATTTAGAGAAAAGCAACCATCAACAACTAAGGGCAAACAGGTGATAATGATTAATAAACTCCATGTAAGTTTAATAGAAACATCTTTCTGACCAAGTGGTAAGTTCTAGGGGCTGGGTTTGGGGTTTAGGAGTGGACTGCGTCTGCCATCCACCCAGGTTCTTTGGACTAGGTATGTAAGGAGGATCCAGTAGCTCATCTCCGAAAGCAAAGTTGGAGCCAAGAATCAGAGAAGTAGCCCACAGGCATGATGGTTTAAAGGGGCTGGGCAGAAAGAATGCAGAGCTCTGGAAAGAAAAGAGCAACCGGAGACAAGGACACAGCAAATTCCAAAAAGAGAGTAGGTAACTTCAGAATAATGGATCAAAAAAGTATCCCATGAATTTCATAAAGTGATTAAGGACCTACCAATAGAGTCCCTGCTTTCATGTCTCCCTCTGGATACAAAAGGAGCTAAAAGCCCAAATTGGTTAAGAGAAGTGGCTATGAAGTTTTGTTTAAAGACCTCCACTCTCTATATATCATTTCTTACTCTGAAATCAATCCCATGCATGTCATGCAAAATGCTACCACAATGTGAAATTAATTTGGTCTTCCCATTTCTTTAAGACAACTGAAGTTAAAGAAGTAAATAAAATAACTTTATGTTAACACCGGGGCTCAAATTACAACATTATAAAAACAACCAAATTGTCCAATGATGAATGAATGGATAAAGAAGTTGTGGTATACATATAAAGTGGAATATCATTCAGCCATACAAAAAATGAGAAAGTTCTGCCATTTGCAACAACATGGCTGGATGTTGAAGACATTATGCTATGTAAAATAAGTCAGAAAAAAAAAGACAAATACTGTATCATCTCACTTATATGTGGGATCTAAAAACAACAACAACAAAACACCAAACTCACAGAAAAAGAGATCAAACTTGTGGGTACTAGAGGCAAAAGATGGGGGTGGGGGGTGTGGATTGCAAGAAGGTGGCCAAGAGGTACAAACTTCCAGTGGAGATGAATAAGTACAAGGCCTGTAACGTACTCCACCATGACTACAGCTAACAAAGGTGTATGATATGTAGGAAAGTTTTTAAGAGAGTAGATCCTAAGAGTTCATACGATAAAGAGAAAAAAATTTCCCTCTTTTTCTTTCTTTTCTTTTTTTGGTATCTATATGACAGGATGGATGTTAGCTGAATCTACTGTGGTAATCATTTCTCAATATATATAAAACCAACCATCATGCAGTATGCCTTAAACTCTTACAGTGATATAGGTCAACTACCTCTCAACAAAACTGTGGAGAAAAATTAGAACCTTATTCCTGAATCTCTCAATCAGATTGCTCCTGCTAGATTTTTCAGAAAGTCCATGGAAATCACTTTGGATAAATTCAAGAACACGGTGTATACTCTCCATCTGAAGAAAACACCTCTGTCAGGATTGTGGATAAAGGTGTTCTTATTTCCATCCAAGGGGGTCATGTTCTCTAGGTTTACTCTTCTGATTTAACAAAAGGGGCAGTTTGTGAAATGAATGGGCAGACAAGAAAATTAAAGGAAGAGACTCCATAGTGCCCATCACAGTATCTTTCCTTTTCATTAGAGAAATCCAGAGAAGTGAACAGAGCTGGGAAGCCCAGGGGAAATAACATGCTCCTGATTAACCAACTCTCCCTGAATCTGTAACACAGCCACCTGGTAGCAGATAAGATTAAATGAAGGAAAATGAAACTGAAGAAATTGAAAGAGATTCAATGGACCCAAAGGAAAAGAAAGAAATCAAGAGAAGGAATGAGGAAGAGGAACACATGGAGTTGGGAGGAGTGGAATGGAGAGCAGAAAAATAAAGACGACCAGAAATAAAAGCACATTTAAAAAAATGAATGTGAAATTTCTTTTAAAAAGATGAAAATTTACTTTAGCACATTTGAAAAAAAAATGGCTCATCACCAAAAACTTTAGACAATGCACTATACATTATTGTTCAAATAATCATTGCAACTTTTAGATATGCAATTAGCAGTCCTAGAGACTCAAATGATATATAGCCTTTAATCCAATTATGATGGAACATATGGTTGCGTTGGTCTATTTCACACAGAACAGGGAAGGCAAATCTCTTAGAAGACTTTATTTGTAAGAATACTTTTTGTTTAAATTTAATTTATTGTTAAGAAAGGTAATGTTCATTGATCTTTATGGCTCAAATATAAGCTTTTCACTGTGGATGAGGGATGTGAAGAACATTGATTCTCGCTATACAGATCAATGACAGATCAGTAAATGAATGGTGATTTGTTTATAGCAGTCAATAGGTTGGCTCCCTGCAATGGAGTTCACATTTGCGCATCTCTAAATTTTAGCCACTCTTATATTTAAACATTTCCACAAAAGACACAATTTTAATGATTTCATTGCAGCAAATACTGAGGAGCTATAGAATATGCTATTTCTAAATCTTGGGCAGCCATCTTTCACATTCTCTTCATGAGTTTCTATGTGGCTAATAAGGAGAGGTTTGAGGAAGGGCTGAAATTATATTATTTGATTTGCATAACCCTATTTTCTGTTCAACACAGTGGATGACACAAGAATTGGGTCATCAAGCTACTACGAGGAGGAGTCTGGTTGTT
This sequence comes from Eumetopias jubatus, assembly GCF_037043125.1. Classification (NCBI taxonomy): domain Eukaryota; kingdom Metazoa; phylum Chordata; class Mammalia; order Carnivora; family Otariidae; genus Eumetopias; species Eumetopias jubatus. Next base: position 28,246,150 of record NW_028274820.1, read on the forward strand.
CTCTACAAACCTAACTGGGGTTTTTTTTACTCCTTAATATTTCAGCTAATGAACCAGAGAAAACTTTAGCACTCAGACTCAATGGAGGGAAAATGAACCCAAATGAAAAATAACTCCTGAGCCAGCCATCCTCAAAGACCACTCATTGTCACAGCACAGATATACAGCCCCACGCATTCACTAACATTTTGGTAAGAAGAAATTAGGATCTTGATCTTGCCACTCTATGTAGAATTTGACATCATCACTGAATAGCATGTTCTTGCCTGCTGTTTCTTCTGCCTACCAGGTTTTTCCACCATGTCTTCTCATTTCTTCTCATCCCTTTAAGCCCCATGACAAATGTCACCACCTTACAGACACACTCCTAGCCACACTAGCTAAATCCATCACTTTGTCCTGCCTCCTGTCCTTAACATCAGGCATTTATGGTTTCTTCTTGCAATTATTGTATTTACTTGTTTTCAATCTCTTTCCTCTTATAGAATGTAAACAATCTAAGAGGAGATCTTTCTTATCCGAAATTAAAAGCACTTAGCTTTGCTGGGATAAAATACTTGCCCAGTAAAATATTAATTAAATAAATAAATGTGCAACTCTTTAGGGGAAAGCACAGAGAACAGTGAAATTGTGATATTTGCATTTATGCGTGAGGCATGGTAAACAAGGCTTCCATTGAAGCATGGTCGTAAATCCAAAAACTCGGCTTTTGTTTTTTCTTAATGGAATGGAGAACAATGGGTAAAAATATTCCTGGCTGACTCACAGAACATGAAGTTTGTATTAAAGTTATGTGCAAAAAAATCTACATTTCAAATTCTGAATTTTCATACAGAATGTCCATTAAATTATTTCAGGACCTTTTGGAATGAGAAAAGTAAAAGAAACGTTGTTTCCCCATAGCAAAAATTAGAAAATTCAACAGGGATGAAGCCAATGCATCAGCAACTGCTGATAAATCAGAGAGTAACAATTTCTGGGCACTGTCCACCTCTACCAGCTTTGATCCAGGGATACAAACCACTAGCAACATGCTCAGCTACCTAGACTTCAACTGCTGTGATTATGGGAACACACCACATCACTCGCAGAAACTTCGACCCAAGGGAATGCAGAGTTATTTCCCTATGAAGCTAAAGTATTGGCATACTAAGGTAAATATTTAGATTCCTCAGAGAAAAGCAGCTATACAAATTGTGTGGAATTACACAGAGGTTACTACTTAACACTGTATGGCTTTGCCAATTGTTAAAATTAGTTTTTAAAGCTCATTAAGTTCTATGAAGAAGGAAAAAAATGACTCCATAGCTGATTTCTCATTCAAAGTCAAAAGGAGATTCTGAAATTGAAGTGCAAATAGAATCTCTCTATTTCTGCATTTTTAGACTGTAAGCAAATCAATGGACCATTTTACTTTAAATTGTTAGAAGATATTAATTCCAAGAAATATGTAATTTTACATATTTTACATATGATTTAATCGAGTCTCAATTTTCTAGAAAGCTGCTAAGAGACTGCATTCCCTCTGTTGTTAAACAATAATAACAAAAACAAAACAGTAAAGCCCTGAGAATATGTTCCTCATAATCGCCAGATCCTATCATTTTACTCCCTGTTCAGAAATGTCCAGGTATATCACAGTAATGTAATTACATTACATTAAATGTAAATTTAATACATTTAAATGTATTAAAATACATTTTAATGTTTTACAGAGCTTCCAAGAACTAGCACTTTCTATATTTCCAATCTTATCTTCTATCAATACTTTTTTTTCTTTTGCCGAACATGACAAGGATCCTTGTATCAGTCTTACTCCGGAATACATGAATTCATCTTAAGATCATTTTGTATAAAAATCCAGAAATCTGAAATAATTTGAGTACAGGATGTTAATAACAACATCACATACTGGTTTTTTGTTTTTTGTTTTTTTCCCTAATGTACAAGTTCTCCACACTGTGTTCTCTCTGCTGGAAATATCTCTTCCTTGAACTCTTCCACCTAGAAAATGTCCATTCATCCTTTAAGGCTAAATTCAAATATTTACTTCTCAGTAAATCTCTCCAGGATCCTGTGCAATTTACTTACAATATCAAAAGGGTGTTGTATTTCATAGTAATTGTTTGTTTGTCAAGCTCTCCATTCAACTTTTAGCTTTATGGTGACAATGAGAGTGACTAGGGTTTGACACACAGGAGGAATTCGCTAACCTTTGAGTAAGTTAATGTTAACTCTGTTACATGCAAAACTCTTTGCCATCTCTTCCTTTCCACTCTCACGGTCACTGCTTTGAAGGACTTTTCATCTAGTGTACGGGCTACTGCATGAGTGGCCTGCTAACTGAACAATCTGACTCTAGCTTCCTCTGCCAATACTTCCATAATTATTGTTTCAGAGCAAATATAAATGATCTTTTGAAATAACATTATTTTTTCTGATTATAAATTCATATGTATACATTAATTAAATATTGAGAAAGAGCAAAAAGTTATCCCACTGCTAAAACAAGGCCCCCCAAAAAAGACTATAAACTGATCTCACCCCATGAACATAAGCAAAAACACCTCTATAAAATACTGATTAACCAAATCAAAGAGAAAAATTTTAAAAAACAATAATAATGCACCATGACCATAGAACATTTATTCCAGGAAGAAACAGATGTTTCAACATTAAGATATCTTTAGTAATAAGAAATAAAGAAAACCAACCTAACATATAAGGACTCCTTAAGGAGTTGAAGATAGACACATCAATTCCACAGAATACACAGCAGTTAAAAAGATTGAATAGAAAAATGAAGAAACAACAAAATAATTACTGGAAAGATCTCAAGATCTTCAGTGGAAAAGCAAGTCATAATAATGCATAGAGTATGAACTTAGGAATATGTACATGCAGATAAATATTTTATTCTGGGGCGCCTGGGTGGCTCAGTCGTTAAGCGTCTGCCTTCGGCTCAGGTCATGGTCCCAGGGTCCTGGGATCGAGCCCCGCATCAGGCTTCTGCTCGGCGGGAAGCCTGCTTCTCCCTCTCCCACTCCCCCCGCTTGTGTTCCCTCTCTCGCTGTCTCTCTCTGTCAAATAAAAAAAAAAAAAATCTTTAAATAAATAAATAAATAAATAAATAAATAAATATTTTATTCTGTAAGCATTCACACAAGAAGTTACATGAATAGTGGACATGACTGGAAAGACAAACACCAAACTGGTACCACTGGAACAGGTAGTGGGAGCAGGGAGATGAGTCCTAAGAAGTGGCCTCTATTGTTTTTTGGTACATATTTATCTGTTTAAATTACTTACAACACGATGTATTATAAGGTAATCATTATAGAATTTTTAAAGGCTAGTTTACAACCCTCCTTAGATAGATATGGTCTACCAGCAATTAAGATTTGGAGCAGTAATTGCTCCAAATAAATAACACAATTTCACAGTAATTGTGTTAAGTTCTTGGGCTCTCGGTCAGAATTCTTGGGTTTTATTTATTTTTATTTATTTATTTATTTGACAGACAGAGAGAGCACAAACTGGGGGAGTGGCAAGCAGAAGCAGAGGGAGAAGCAGGCTCCCCGCTGAGCAGAGAGCCCGATGCAGGTCTCGATCCCAGGACCCCGGGATCATGACCTGAGCCGAAGGCAGACACTTAACTGACTGATCCACCTGGGTGTCACCCGACTTCTTGGGTTTTAATCCTCCTTCAGCTGTTTACTAGATGATGTAGGACAGTTGCTTAATCATTTTAAAAATTAGGCTAGTAATGGTACATAACTCATAAGGCTCTTGTGAGGATTAAAAAAGATCTTACCCATGAAGGCCTCAGAACAATGCCTGCAACATAGTCAGTCTTCACTAAGTTATTTTGCCTGCTCCACAAAGTCTACAATGTTAGAACCAGAAACTTAAGACTGAGAAATAAATGTATTACTAATCTATAGCCTTAGTTTTTTCAAGAGGGAACCTTTATTTACATTGGAATAACTGTGCCTTTGATGTAAAACTTGACTGAAAACTCTTGTTCCAGATCAGATTTTAAAAATAACTTTCACAAAATTGAAGAAGACACAAAGAAATGGAAAAATGTTCCATGCTCATGGATTGGAAGAACAAACATTGTGAAGATGTCAATGCTACCTAGAGCAATCTACACATTCAATGCAATCCCCATCAAAATACCATCCACTTTTTTCAAAGAAATGGAACAAATAATCCTAAAATTTGTATGGAACCAGAAGAGACCCCGAATAGCCAGAGGAATATTGAAAAAGAAAAGCAAAGCTGGCGGCATCACAATTCCGGACTTCCAGCTCTATTACAAAGCTGTCATCATCAAGACAGTATGGTACTGGCACAAAAACAGACACATAGATCAATGGAACAGAATCGAGAGCCCAGAAATGGACCCTCAACTCTATGGTCAACTCATCTTTGACAAAGCAGGAAAGAATGTCCAATGGAAAAAAGACAGTCTCTTCAACAAATGGTGTTGGGAAAATTGGACAGCCACATGCAGAAGAATGAAACTGGACCATTTCCTTACACCACACACAAAAATAGACTCCAAATGGTTGAAAGACCTAAACGTGAGACAGGAGTCCATCAAAATCCTAAAGGAGAACACAGGTAGCAACCTCTTCAACCTCAGCCGCAGCAACTTCTTCCTAGAAACATTGCCAAAGGCAAGAGAAGCAAGGGCAAAAATGAACTATTGGGACTTCATCAAGATAAAAAGCTTTTGCACAGCAAAAGAAACAGTCCACAAAACCAAAAGACAACCAACAGAATGGGAGAAAATATTTGCAAATGACATATCAGATAAAGGGCTAGTATCCCAAATCTATAAAGAACTTATCAAACTCAACACCCAAAGAACAAATAATCCAATCAAGAAATGGGCAGAAGACATGAACAGACATTTTTCCAAAGAAGACATCCAAATGGCCAACAGACACATGAAAAAGTGCTCAACATCGCTCGGCATCAGGGAAATCCAAATCAAAACCTCAATGAGATACCACCTCACACCCGTCAGAATGGCTAAAATTAACAAGTCAGGAAACAATAGATGTTGGTGGGGATGTGGTGAAAGGGGAACCCTCCTACACTGTTGGTGGGAATGCAAGCTGGTGCAACCACTCTGGAAAACAGTATGGAGGTTCCTCAAACAGGTGAAAATAGAGCTACCATACGATCCAGCAATTGCACTACTGGGTATTTACCACAAAGATACAAACGTAGGGATCCGAAGGGGTACGTGCACCCCAATGTTTATAGCAGCAATGTCCACCATAGCAAAAGTGTGGAAAGAGCCAAGATGTCCATCGACAGATGAATGGATAAAGATGTGGTATATATACATAATGGAATATTATGCAGCCATCAAAAGGAATGAGATCTTCCATTTGCAATGACGTGGATGGAACTGGAGGGTGTTATGCTGAGTGAAATAAGTCAATCAGAGAAAGACATGTATCATATGACCTCACTGATATGAGGAATTCTTAATATCAGGAAACAAACTGAGGGTTTTGGAGTGGTGGGGGGTGGGAGGGATGGGGTGGCTGGGTAGTAAACACTGGGTAGGGTATGTGCTATGGTGAGCGCTGTGAATTGTGCAAGACTGTTGAATCACAGATCTGTACTTCTGAAACAAATAATGCAACATATGTTAAGAAAAAAGAAAAAGAAGAAGATAGCAGGAGGGGAAGAATGAAGGGGAGTAAGTCGGAGGGGGAGACGAACCATGAGAGATGATGGACTCTGAAAAACAAACTGAGGGTTCTAGAGGGGAGGGGGTGGGGGGATGGGTTAGCCTGGTGATGGGTATTAAAGAGGGCACATTCTGCGTGGAGCACTGGGTGTTATGCACAAACAATGAATCATGGAACACTACATCAAAAACTAATGATGTAATGTATGGTGATTAACAAAACAAAAAAATGAAAAAAAATAAAATGAAAAAAATAAAAATAACTTTCACTATAATGAAATTCTGAGATGGTTAATGTGCTATTTCACTGCAAGACTGCAGGCCTGTAATGTTGTACAACTGTTTGTCATTTTCATGCTTTTATTAAAATTCCCCTCTGTAATTTTTCTTTTCCTTGTTTACCCTCTGTATTTTTCTATATTTAATATACTTTCTGTTATTAGAAAAGTAAAATGAAATGAACTGATCTTCAATTTCATATATTAAACAAATTAGTAAGATCAGAAGCTTTGAAATTGTAGTTATTTTGCTTGTATATTATATTTAATATAAATTTTTGTATTAGTAAAAAGTGTGCCTAATTATAGCATTAACTTACATATCACTTCCACAATATACTGTCAAAAATAAAAAATATAGCAAATAAATAGTAACACAAAAATAAACTATAAACTTTAAGATATGGTGTAACATCATTATAGTATTTCCAAAATTATTGGGTAGTTTTCACATAATCATTCCTCAAAAAAATTTATCAATCCTCTGGAAATTAACGTGAGATTCCTCAGTGCATTTAAGATATGCATGAATTAGTTTCCTAAGAAATAACTTACAGAACTGATCAGTACAACAAACAGAAATAATTTTAATATGGGATGCCTGGGTGGCACATTTGGTTAAGTGTCTGCCTTCAGCTCACGTCATCATCTGAGGATTCTGGGATAGAGCCCCACATCGGGCTCCCTGGTCATCAGAGAGTCTGCTTTTCCCTCTCCCTCTGCTCCTCCCACCCACTCGTGTACTCTCTCTCTCTCTCTTTCAAATAAATAAATAAAACCTTTTTTAAAAAAAAGAAAAATTTAATAGGGCAAAATCTCACTCTGTATTCAATTATAGCAATATGTTAGAAAATAGATTTCCATCTTCTAATCTCACCTAAAACATAAAAGAGAATAATTTTATTCAAACTTAGAATAGTTTGCAGAGAAGAATCTTGACAAGTATTTATAAAATCTTAAATATTAATAATATTGGAAAGGGGAGGTCTTGCAAGGAACCTATGACAATGGATAATTATCACTGCGTCTAAAATAAAGAGAAAGGCTTATGGTTTCCTTTATATATTTTTATATTTTACTATCTTAAGGTATAGCCAGAAGAAAAGATCACTAACATGAACAGGAGCAATACCGAATTGAGAAATTGCCAGGTTGTTACTATACTGTCATAAGCCTCGTAAGTCCGTTTCTTTGGGAAAGAGGCGTCTAACTGAAGTCACTATAATCAACGACTCTTTATTGCTTTTTTGAATGTAATATTAATATCCTTCTCCTTTGTTAAGGGAAACCACACAGTCCACAAAAACACTCCAAACACTTATAGACAAGGTGATTAAATAAGATCAGTCCTCTACTCAAGCAAGCCTCCACCATTATGATTCATTTTTAAGAACTTAATTTTCTGTGCTGTCAATTCTCCCTTTTTAATTGTTACAGGATCTCATACATAATGCATAATTTTATGAAAACACATAGTACTGCCTTGTGACCTAGCATGAGTTGTCAAGTAAAACGTAATAATCTTTGGCCTCAACCCACACACTGACATCAATAAAAAATGAAATACACATACGAACTGGCTAAGAAGGCTTTTATGCTGTGGCATTCGTAACTCCCTAGTTAATGGAAAGAATACTTAGCTCCTTAGCCACTCTCCTCTCTATTACAAATCTTTTCCTGTTCTGTTTTCAAGGGGTGGATTTATAAATACTGTTCTTCACTGCACAAGTCTATGCATTAGTCTATAATCTACAAATAGGCTTAATATGATCATACCATTTAAAAAAGAAAATATGCAAATGGTGTTTCATTTGCTTATATCTAGATATATCTAGGAAAAAAGCAAGTTATAGTCTTTTTAAACAATATAGCCTCAATTTCATTCAGAGCCATATTTTCTAAAGAAACCCTCCCCAAGAAAAGGCTACTTAACAAAAATCGTATTACCCATGAGAAGCCCTCCTTCTGTTGCCAGCGAAAGGTGGACAAGGGTCACTCCACACGAAACTGGACGTGAGTGACATTCAAGGGAAACCAGTTCCAATATAGCTCATTTCCCTGGGAACATTCCACTTCTTCTCCAAGACAGGGGAAATGTTTTAAGGTCAGAAGAACACAATGCCTGTCAAAGTGTTCCGTCTATGTTAAAAAGACAGGTAATTTGGGAAGAGTCTCTGACATTTAAAAGGGAATCATACTTTCACGGTCTCCCCCTCCTCCAATCTGACACGTAATTAACCATCAATACAAAACAATATAATTGAACAGATGTACTAGTCATTAACAGGAATTACCCATTCTCCTATCAAATCAGAATGTATGGAGAGGGCTCTATTTGCAATAGGGTTGACTTAATTGCCTGAAAATTCCCCAGAGAAATGTACAAATGGATCAAGACATCTAACACACTCACATGCACACGCGCACATACCCCACAGCAAACACGGGTACTCCTTCTAAGCTTTGATCCAGGCTTTTGTCATTGTTCCATCCATCTTTGCAAATGAGAATTTATGGTGGCTGCAATCAGTACCAGAAGATCAAATAAATAGATGGAAAAATAAATAAAACTAAATGAAGGGGTAAGAGAACTCAGATTTAGCAACAGCTTCATAAAAATGTCATATATGGCAATGCTTTTCATAAAGGAGTTGTTTAAAAAAAAATTTTTAGTAAAAACAGAGCACAGTAAACAAACAAAAACATCCATAAAAACAAAAACAAAACAGGGGCACCTGGGTGGCTCAGTCATTAAGTGTCTGCCTTTGGCTCAGGTCATGATCCCAGAGTCCTGGGATCAAGCCCCATATCGGGTTCCCTACTCCAAGGGAAGCCTGCTTTTCCCTCTCCCACTCCCCCTGCTTATGTTCCCTTTCTCACTGTCTCTCTCTGTCAAATAAATAAATAAAATCTTTAAAAAATAAATAAAATAAAAATTTTAAAAAAAGCAAAACAAAAACAAAAACAAAAAATCACACATACAGAATAGGCAATGGTATCTTCCAGCAACTTACTGTACAACATTTGTTTCGTCACAAGGACGTGATTCTCAATTACTGCAATTGCACGGTTTGTTGATTAAATCAGCCTATAGCCATCATTAAGGGGAGTTCAGAAATCCTGAAATGTGCCAAGTGATTCTCCTCACTTCATTACGCAAGGCAGAGAATCCAGAAAGTTAACACAATTATGTTCTCTGTCCCTTTGATTAACCGCCCTCGAGGGTATGTATATAGTATCTGCAGACTGATGTGACTCAGTTTACCCTTATGAAAATCTCTCTCAACAAAAGCATTTGGAAAGTAGGAAATAAGGCATTTCCGTCAAAGGCTAAGGATGTAGTTGAATTGTACAATTTACAGTTTAGAAGTCACATTCCAGTTTTCTAATCCTCAACAAACTAAATGCACAAAATTGATGGAATATAAGATATTTATTTCAAAAATATTATATTGGACCTGAATTTCTGCAGATAATGCAAATGAAAAATTGGCATTCCCTACCAGGCCAGAGATATATAAAGAGGAAAAAAATGAGGAGCAGAAAAGATAGAGGAACACAACTTTCAAACTGAATGCTCCTAATAAACACACACACACACACACACACACACACACAGAATATTTAGGTTTGCCACTATTCTATCTGCCCTACCCCATCACCCCACAGGCTCTGCAGTTATACAGCTTTACAGCCCCCGCCTGATAGCCTATCACCCAAAGTCATATTTCAGGCCACCAGAGAACATAAAGACCCTGGTGGCTGCTTGCATTTCAGAAGCTAGAGGTGACATTTTCAGGCGTCATTCCTGGGCACTTTCAGTGACACAGAGATTTTCCTACCAAATCATAAAACCTCTCCTATTGAAACTGCCAAGTGCCTTGATGAAAATCCCAGCCATCTCTATTGCAGGAACATGGACGTAGGGAGGGGTGGGAGTGTGAGCCCCGCTCAAGCCTCTTCCTGGACAAAAGTTCCCAGTGGCCCCAGTGCCAAGGCTCCCCCTCTCCTCTTCAGGCCACATATTACCAACACCACTTAACTTCATCAGGTAGAGCTTCCAACCCTTCTTACAATTTTCTGTGTGTTACTCATGTCATAGAGGTTAACAAGCTTCCCATGTATAGATACTCCTCCAGAAAGATGCCGAGTTTTGTGGCAGGACACACACATAAGTGTATTTAGCAGAGTGGTTAGCAAATACACACTCTGCCCCCCAAATATTATTGATTTTCTTGTAGACTGTCTTAATTGCCTACAGCCCCAAACAGTGTGCCTATGAGGTCTCTGGGGTGAAAATCAGTTATTGGTGATTGCCTCAGGCTCTCTCGACTCCAGGAGCAATCTTAATGACTGAAAACACATTGGTTGCCCATCGGTGGAAAAGACCACGTTTCACTGTGATTCTGTCAGCTAGAGCTGGGGGTACAGAAAATAGGTGTCACAGAAAGGATCTTTTAGGGCACTGGGCACTCTCTCTCTTAAGAAATACAAGAAATCTGTGTGGGTGTTTTTTCCCTCAAAAAAGAATATCTGGCTGGTTTTGTGCAATTCGCCAGCTTAGGAGGTCCGTTAAAAAAAAAATGTGGTTGGATTCCAAACATCAGCAAATTTAGTTTTAAATTCTTTAAAATATATTTTGAAGTGACTAGGAGCTTTTAATGGCTATTTTTCCATCTTGCTACATGTATTATGCAGCTCAATAAATATCTGTCATTCACACACTAGAAATAAAACAAGCTTTAATGCACATGGCACCACTCTTACGGGTCACCCTATTGTTATCATATACAGAAAACAGCTGGGAACTTGACAATGCCAGCATAACACTCATGATTTTGGGTAGATCTGTCCTGGGTTTCCTTCCCTATCACAAGGCTAACGTTCTCTTCAAAGAGAAACAACCAAGATGTAACATATAACCTTTGACTATGCACTGGATATTCTTTTCATAGTTAAGTAAACAATAATCCAAAACAGCAGGTATCTTATTAATTCAGTAGTGTCAGCCATGGTTAAACTCTTTTCATCTGAAAAGAACAGCTCCACACTTCTTTTCCAAAAATATACCTCTGTATCTAATTTAGGAGAATTCATGTGGGTTACACTCTTGATTCTATATATGCATGGAATTTCCATAGTACCTAGCCCAATTAAATTTTTCCTTGTGACTAGCCTTCTCAGACACTGACAAGTAAAATATTTGGCTTTCAACAGCATTTCAGCTCACTGTTCATGAAAGTAAGTTGTACTGAGCAATGTCAAGTTTATACTTACAAAATCTCTTACGAAATGGAGGAAAACAGAAACAAAACCAACACAAGTTTAGAATAGAATGCTAAACAATGAAATGGAGGGTTATTAACTCTCTGCCACTTGAAGATTGTTTTCCACCCTTTGGCATGCTGAGATAATTATACATACATGACACTATTATATGTGCTGTTTGCCTACTTCAAAACTGTTCTCCTATGAAGGTATTATTGATTGAAGCTTCTTGTGTTTCCACTGGGAGCTAATCCATTACTCAAATTTTGTCAAGGAAATTCTGGATCCACTGTGCAAAATTATTAGGTTCCATTCCTAATAAAAATTGATTCTTTTTTATCGGGGTCATATAGTCAGTTTTAAAAAATCTAACACCTCGTCTTTTGCCAAAATCTAACATTCCAGTTATTGATTAAACTTCAGAGTTGCTCTGGAAGGTATCAGATTCTCTTTTCTGTTTAGGTTGGGATTCTTCTATTAGATCAATACAACTGTGACCATCTGTTGGATTCAGCTCTTCCCATCAGCTTGTCTTGACCCGTAATTTATCTAGAGTTGGTAGGGTCAGTAAGGCTCTTAGGAGATTTGGGAAAACCGTCAAGAATGAAGGCTGAAAACTCCAATAAACATTGTAAGACAGGGAACTGTTCTGCTTTCTGTCCATAACAGGAAACACTTGTCTCCTTCCTCCCAGGTAGAAGCACACCTCCTTACCTTTCCCTACCTAAAGGAAGGATTTCCTAACCTCATTGGTTTGTACCTGAAATACTGATTGGTCTATACAGGAGTCCCTGTAGCATAAAGGACAACAACACTGTAAGAGAAAAGATCTGCCTCTCTCCCTCTTTTGCACTTTCTGTTTTGCCACAGGATTATCAGACCTCAGACTGTATTATTCATGTTCTCCAACTTCTTCTGGTTCTGAGAATTTGGATGGAGAAGAAAAGACAAATTCCCCTTGTGGACCTAGCTTTCTCTTTCTCTTTTGGTCTTGCTTTAGCTCTCATTGTTTCCACAAACACAGGAGCATTCTGGGCCCAAATTTTAGATTCACAAGACATTATTTACAGCTAAGCCATTAGTTCCAAAAACTGCACTAGCCTATCAATCACTTGGGAACCATCTATGACAACATTTCATTCCCTGAATTATATATCTGTATATACAACTCCTCTGAAAAAATCCAAAACAAGAGCAGTGTTTGGCAGGAATTCATGCATTTTAGATCTTTCTTTTAATGGTGTCAAATTACACCAAAAGGCTTTCTTATAATCTCCAGAAAGATCAGCTCTGATATCCACCTGATGGGAAACAGGATTGGCCTTCTTACCCTATGCCATTAAATACTACAACCATAACTACTAGAAAGTCATGTCAAGTTGGATTCATGTAAGATCAAAGAAAATCATTAAGACGTGTAGTTAAATTAAACACAAAACCAAAAAAAAGGCCCTCAGCACATTTAACTCAGACTCTCTTTCAAATATGTGTAATCTAAATATATTACATATAGATGTGATCTTCCTACTTGGAAGTTCAAGGTTCAGAGTCAGAGGAATTGGGATTTCCCGTCACATATAGCCTGTAAGATCCTAGGCAAGACAATCGGTCTCCCTGAATCTTTATTTTCTCACCTATAGGATGAAGCTATTTAGCAATCCCTTTCCCTTTCAGATTTGTGAGAATTAAATAAAATAACAGATTAAAAGGATGTAAGAGTATTTAGTTCACAAGTGCTCAATGAATAGCAATGATTGTAACTGGATTAAACATTACGAGTCATGACAAGCTCAGCTTCTTGAGAGTTCCATTTTTTGAAGAAACATCTTTAAGGTGAGCCATATTCCACCTTCCCTATGATTTTCTCTTCATTAGCCCTAAATTTCTGATGCTTTCATGTCTAATTCTGTCATGAATTCTTTGGGTTTGCTAAAAATATCAAATTATTATTCTTCCAAAAATATGATTCTTTGCTACTTTAGCATAGTAGTTAGTTTCCTTGAAAGTAACCTAATTTATCAATAAACTTATTACATAAAATTCTGACTCTGAGACCTGAAGCCGACATCCAAGTCGTCATCTGACCAGGGGAGAGTTCTGGGTCTCAGTAGGGATGGAGTGTTTGCTTGCTACCGCTGCTGAGGGCGGGGGTGGGGTGGGGTGGGGTGGGGTGTGTGCGTGCGTGCGTGCGTGCGTGCGTGCGCGCGTGTGTGTGTGTGTGTGTGTGTGGTCTATGCTATACTCAGGAGCTGTGTCCAACCCTGTTCTCAACTCTGTACTATAGACTGTAAACCAAAACGTAAAGAATTTATATTTTTTCCTGTTAAACTGTATTTTTCTTAAAATCAGGATGAGGGAGGGGGACTGGAAAAGGAAATGGTTCTCTTTTTTTTTTTTTTTTTTGGTGACCTGTACCAGTTACTTTTTATTTAAAGTTTCTCAATGTCTTTCCCCAACCACTTGCATAATAAATTGAATGCTTTTTAAAATAACACATTTGCTGGTCCGGCTCCTTGTCCTCTGAATAATGAATTTCAGAGCATGGCTCAAAAAAATTCATGGAAACATAATTCATAAGACTTTTTTTTTCTCATAAAGCTACTAAACATTTACTTCTCCCTAGAAAAACATTTCAAAGACAACTTTCATAAATACTAGAAGCACTACCATTTTTAACCATTTAAAATTTGTAAAGGACTTCAACACTCTTTCATGATTACCCATATAACAACTGTATGCACTTATAAAAACAATCATGTCTATCTAACTTATTTACATCTATCTAAAATGCTTTGAAAATAGCATCTAGGAGGGTGCCTGGGTGGCTCAGTTGGTTAACTGTCTAACTCTTGATCTCGACTCAGGTCTTGATCTCTTAAAAAAAAAAAAATTCATTTAGGAAAACGTGCATGTGTAAGTAAATATCTGTACTGTCCTCAAACACATTCAAATATTATTGACTACCCGGAAAATTTCCGAAAATTTCAAACTTAATATACCCATTACCTGTTTAAAAATGTAAGAATAAAAACAGGGACACCTGGGTGGCTCAGTCCGTTAAGCACCTGCCTTCAGCTCAGGTCATGATCCCAGGGTCCTGGGATCAAGCCCTGCATTTGGCTCCTTATTCGGCGGGGAGCCTGCTTCTCCCTCTGTCTGCCACTCCCCCTGCTTGTGCACTCTCTCTCTGTCTTTGGCAAACAAATAAATAAAATCTATAAAAAAATTAAAAATATAAAAATGAAAATAATACATGGTATGGAAAGTTCTGAAATGAAAAGTAAAAGTTTCCTTTCATTCCATGCCGAGTTCTATTCCATGAAGGTACTACCAATTTTTTCAGTTTTTCTTTACATTTCCTGTTTTGGCCATGTTCATTTTTTTTTTTTTAATTTATTTGACACAGAGAGAGAGCGAGAGAGGGAACACAAGCACAGGGAGTGGGAGAGAGAGAAGCAGGCTTCCCGTGGAGCAAGGAGCCCAATGCGGGGCTCGATCCCAGGACCCTGGGATCGTGACCTGAGCCGAAAGCAGACGCTTAACGATTGAGCCACCCGGGCGCCCCTGGCCATGTTCATTCTTGAAATAATCTGTTTTCACCTCCATTTCATGGTTCTTGAGATGTAAAAAGGGCCTACTCACTCCTATGAAAATATATGGAAATTAACTCACATGTACTACATTTCCCTAACTGCCCCCATATCCCCATCTGTCTTTCTCCCTTCTTCCAACTTTTTTCAGTTATAATTTTTTTAAATTTTCTATTATTTGCATCCTTAGAATGAGATAGTATCTTAAGCAACCTATTGGATTATCCATAGGCTTCAGGCAATATTTCTCATTCATTAAGTATGAATAGTAAAAAAAATAATGCCTCGCCACCTCCCTTCACCACTTTCCCTCCCTCATAACCCAGCTTCTTCCCATTACAGCATTACCTTTAAATCATCGTTTATTACATTTACATTCTGTTCTAACTATAATCGTCTTCCATTGCAATTATCCAAGAAGCAGAAAGTTCCTAGTTGGCATTAAAGCATGGTTCATTTCCAATCTCATATTCTTCTCACCTCCCAAGATGATAAAATTTAAATAGAAAAATTAGTGTTATGACTAATTGGAAAGGTATAAAAAAGTCAAGTCGACAAAAACTCTGGCTTGTGCTTTCAGATAATTCATAACATCAGCTTTGTGCCGATACTTCCTTTATATCAATGTCCATAAATAGAAAAAATATCTTAAGATTGTTGGTTGTTTTGTGGGTAAGTTTGGAGAACTGATCATTTGATTGTTCATGTTTTAGAGTAACCCAGAACTGTTACATAAAGAAAGCTCACTCTAACTCTAGATACCCTCTCAGAACACATTTTTATAGAGAGATAGGTGGCAGGGGTGGGCGCGGGAAAAGTATCCATTTAATAAGGATTTTGATCAGATAAACTGAATTTTCACCAAACTTTCTAACCAACTACTCTTTCACTGTCAATGTAGTGTATAAATATGTCTCCAAGAAGCAACAAAGACCATCTAGATTCCAGGGTCCTACGAGAATATATTCTCAAATTATTTGTGACTGCTTTTATCATGAGCCCGATGAAGTAAAGCAGTATTTATGGAAGACCATTTAAAAACATTCCTCTGGAGTCTAGATCTTATTTGCTGATCAAAGCTATGTTGTCCTTGAATCACATCATCTTAAAACCGCATATTACTTTTCCTAGGTTTGATTTTGCTATTAAACCCTCAGCTATAATGTAGAGAAGTTTACAAAATCCAGTCTTACAGTTATTAATCATTCAACAACTCATATATGAAAAACCCATGGACGAATTTCTTTCAGACCTAAGTACCAGAAAAGGGATTTGAGCTTCTCTGTAAAATTAGCACACTACTTCTATATATAAATTTTATAACAGATTTATTTCCCTCCTTACTTTAGCCTCTAGGAGACTCAAGAACGAAATCTGCAGGCCATTTTTTTAAAACTATGTAATACCCCTGTGGTTTATATATTTGGATTTAAACTACACTAGCCTCTTATTTACATTTACCCTTTTCCTGTCTTTAACTCTGTATTATTTTTATATTCTACTGTATTATGTCCTTGTAAGTTTATAAATACAAAAATATTCAATAGAAGTACAGTTTTTCCTAATAGACTTATTTTACCCATATTACAGATGAGACTATTTTTAAAACCATACATCAAGGAGATAAATAAAGCATCCTAACTTGAAAAATGAATCTTCAATAAAGATAGTCTGAACCCCAAAGTCATAGAAATAAAGTTCAAGCTGAAGCTGTGTTATATGCATACAGAGTCCTAGTGGGAAAGCAAACATACATGATAAATAACTGTACACAGCAATTCTTTTACATTTAAGGAAATTTCCTGATTTTCTGAGAGCCTGAGTTTGGTCCTTCACCTCGAAAATTCAGTAGAATTAAAGTGAAAGGAAAACAGAAGCAACTAGTCCTTACATGGCTTCTCATCCTGGAGCTGTCTTCTGTCAAGTGGGTGATTTAGACCCTTAAGTGTTCTTTTGTCTTCTTTGTCTAAAGTCATTCCCAGATTAGTTTGGGACTTGCTTGAACATGTTTCCCAGCAGTGATCCTGGGCTCTCCCTTTCACTTCTGACCCGCACCTGCTCTTTTCAAGTGTTGCACCAAGAGTGGTGAAGGCCTAAACAGAGGCGTGCTGGCCCATTCACAGAGACTATTCAGAGAACTGTCAGGGGAGGGGCAGTGGGCGGGATGGAGGCCCTACAGAGAAGAAAGGAAAGTGACCTCTTAAATCAGAAAATGACCTTCTATTTGTCATCGGTTGTCTAAGTAAGTGTAAGGGGACCACCTCCTCCATAATACGCTTTGTGATACCGTAAATGTTACACAGCCTAAAATGATGCTTCTGAAAAGACTGGATGAATTATTGGTATTTAAAACTAATCAAGTGACATGTTTAGATATACAGAAAGAGTGTAAAATCTATTATATGACTGGCATTCATAAATATTTACTCTGTTCTAAAAACAAAGCACAAACATATTTGGAGACATTTCTGCATGAAAATATACAATGGTGGCAAGAGATGTGCAGACGACTTAAGTTGGTTTGGGATTCAATGGTTCAACTGCTTCTATTGATTGGGATTATATGGTTTGGGATTCAATCATTCAATTGCTTCTACGGAAAGAGTGCTGTGATTCTTCTAAACCATCCGTTCTACAGTAGAAGAAGGACTCACATTGATATTTTACCTAGTAACCTAAAAGTCAGCAGAAGTTGTAAAAATCAACCACTAGGGATATTTACACACTTGCCATTTCGAATGCAGCCTCGATCAGAAAACCGATCATCATTCACATTGGGTATCTCTCTCCACTAGACGAGTTTACGGAACTTGTGCTTCAACTTCTTCTACCAAGATTTTTGGGCCACTGATCTATTCCAAAAGAGAAAAACTGGCCCTGGGCTACACTTTTCCATCCCAAGGATGTTTGCAGGCAAGGCTGCCAGGTGTACCATTGCCACTCTGAACCAAAAATGATTCACCATTCAATCAATCATAAGCAGCCCTTGTCTGGAAGAGAAAGCGCTAAGGAGAAACAGAGCAGCAAATATGTAGACTGAGAAGAAAGGGGATTTTTAATAGTTAGGACGGAAAGGGGCATCACAGAAGGATGATGATATCTGAGCAGGGGATAGAGACAATGTACTCAGAAATACTGATAAAAAGGGACAGCATCCTCAGTATTCATAGACACAAAATAAATTAGGAGCAAACACATCTGAAAAGTTCAATGAAATGCAGAAGGAGCCGAGGCTTTCGGAGTAGGAAGAGGCATGGTTATGCATTTCTATCGCGTTGCGTCTTTACCTGAGCTCCACTCTTCCTGGACCCATCTCCACAGGAACCTTATCGCTGGCCTAAATCCTTCTATTCTGAATTACCTCTATTTGATATTAATGCTTATTGACTAATATACACATGCTAGATTCCTATCTTCTTCAAAGTTCTTTTCACGCAAATTAAAATTTCTGACGCTGCTGTCCATAAATATTTATAGAGTACCCCTTTACACTAAGGCATGTAGATGACCAAAATTTTACATATTTGAAAAGCCAAATGATTTTTTTTAAACTAAACAAGCCAAAAGCAGCTTCTGGAAAAATCTGCAAGTCCATATGAAGTGTATATCCACTATGTATAGCCAAATGAGTGCTGAAAATACAAAATGGTGAAATACTACAGAAAAACCAGCTCCTTGTCAGTCATACACCTAAAACTCTCATTTATCAAGGTTCATGTGACAAACACACTAGAGAATTAGTGTAGCAATTGTAAAAGCTCCAGGGTGTTTTAAATTTTTTACTTAATTTCAATGCTATGGATTGAATTGTGTGCCCCCCCAAATCAGTTTGCCGAAGCCCTTCTCCCTGATGTGACTTATCAGGAGATAGGGTCCTAGGGAGATAACTAAAGTCAGATGAGGGCATCAGGGTGGGGCCTTCATGATGGAATTAGTGGCTTTATAAAACCAAGGAGAGATGTTCTCTCTCCAGCAGGTGAGGACACAGTAAAAAGGTGGCAACCCACAAACTGGGAAGAGGAATCAAATCACTGGGTACCTTAATCTTGAACTCCTCAGCCTCTACAACTGTGAAAAATAAATATCTATTATTTAAACCACGCCATCTATTACCGTGTTTTGTTATAGCAGCCCAAGCAGACTAATACAATTCACTGTAAAATATTTTGAAATTAAGGGTGCCTGGGTGGCTCAGTTGGTTCAGCGACTGCCTTCGGCTCAGGTCATGATCCTGGAGTCCCGGGATCGAGTCCCGCATCGGGTTCCCTGCTCAGCAGGGAGTCTGCTTCTCCCTCTGACCCTCCCCCCTCTCATGTACTCTCTCTATCTCATTCTGTCTCTCAAATAAATAAATAAAAAAATATATTAAAAAAAATAAAATAAAATAAAATATTTTGAAATTAAAATAAAATAGATCACTGAGAGTAAAATGACTTAAAAAAAGAAAAAGAAAAAGAATACTCTGGAAAGAATATTTTACAATACAAAATGAACATTGCGTTAAGAGGCTAAAGAATGTAAAGAACGTAAAGCTTACTTGTTTGCCTTGTACATGAATAACAAAAATAACTGGTCGAGGAAGAGATACTTTTCATATAATTTGAAGTCAGTAGAAGTTAGAGCAGAAATCAACAGAAACTGTATTTCGCTGCTGAAAAGAGCAAAGATGGAGTTGTTTTTAACTGAGTGTTGATGCAAGACACAAGGGAAAATGGGGCATGATGTAAGAATCAATTAATGCACGGAGATGGAGCATAAATCACATTTATGTACTGAAAAGCCCCTACTGAAATACTGGGCCCAATGCAAATCTTTATCCTCGGTCTGCATTAATAGTTTCCATCTCCTCATTGCAACATCTACTAAGCAACTTCACCATTTCACAAGACCATGAACCTAAAGATTTTCTGCCTTCCCTGTGGATGGCAAGCTCCCTGAGGAACATGATCATATTTTGTTCAGCTTGTGCTTTGCTTATCCTTCTCTTTCCAGCCCTGCTACGGGCTACCCAAAGAGGCTAGAGAGCCTTCAGTCCCACTGCTGAAATAAGAAAGATACCTCTGAGTCTCAAATTGGAATGGATTATAACTTACTAAGAAGGAAATCAGTAGATCTTTAGAGAAGGGGACTTTTCTTTATAAACCTTTCTTCTGCCCCCACACCTGTATCCTCCACCACTCATACAAATGTCTCTCATTGATGCCCATGATGAATAAAGGAGCACAAAAGCCTGGTGGTCAAATAGAGTTTGAAATAATTCTATTTTAATTTATCTGGTACATGTGGGTTAAATGGGCTTTACACACTGACCTGGGAACCTGTTGTTTTTTTGTGATAAAATACGTTATTTGTTTTCCAAAGAATTCAACTTGCAAATACACTTTTGGAACACTACAGAAAAATACCACCTATGTTGGATATACTTTTTGACATTTTATTTGGTTTTTTTTAAAGATTTTATTTATTTATTTGAGAGAGACAGCAGAGCAAGAGAGCACAAACTGGGGGGAGGGGCAAAAGGAGAGGGAGAAGCAGGCTCCCAGCCGAGCAGGAAGCCTGACACAGGGCTCACAGGGCTCCATCTCAGGACTCTGGGATTATGACCTGAGCCGAGTCAGACAGTTAACTATTTGACCAACTGAGCCACCCAGGCGCCCCTTTTTTGTCTGTTTTTAACTATATAACATTAATTACAGCCTGGCATTACCATTTAGATTTAGAGATGTAAATACATCTGAAAACACCCGAGCTAGAATTTTTCTAGGTAATTTCAAAATATTTTTGGTCCATGGAATCACTATGCCTTCTTGGAATCTTTTGCAAAGTCCCTTAGAGACCACCAGCTACCATTAAGTGACAGCTTCTGCCTGTTCAAATAGCAATAACCACTGCAATAAGCACACTCAGCAAGGAAAAAAAAAAACAACACAGTAGTATTGAATACCCTTCCATTTTAATCAACCAGATTCCCAATTCTTATTTTGTACTGAGTTCTCCAGGGAAACTTTTATATCAAATGCAATTGCATATCATTAGAAAGTGCAAAATATACAATACGTTAGAGATACATTTGCACATGAGACTGAGGAAAGAAATTAGTTCCTGTTTCAAATTACATTTTAACATAATCATAACCTTTTGAAGCCAAGGGAGAAATAGCAGAAATACACAATGCAAGCACGAAGAGCAAGGTCAAATATAGTCCCACACCATTTAAATATTCTATATGCAAAAGTAGCTAATCCACTGTAGTTTCATTGTAAAAATATACTGTGATAATTAAAAATTGTTACATCTCAAGCAATTAGGTTAGCACCCTCTACATACATACATATACACAAGTTAATGTATATGGTATAAAACAGTGACAATTTAAATATATATCATGTGGTGAAAGAACAGTTATGACAGTTTAATTATTAATTATTGCACTTAAGATAGCTGTTTGGAAAAAAACCCATCTCCAATGGCCATATGTCCTTTATAAATCATTAAATGCCTTTACTATGATAGTGAGTGAAGTAATCCAAATTGTTAGCCCTTCCCAGGTTCAGTTTTTTTATAAACAACCATTAGAAATAATACTAATGAAGACGTAAATATTTGTGAAATAGCGTAGAAATAATTGTAGTATTCTTATCCTGCAAAATTTAAAGCATTCTTTGTTGCTAGTCCAATCCCTGCCCCCCTCCACCCCATGTTAAAAAGGGCATTTTCTTTATTGTTATTCTCTATGTGAAACTGAAGATCACTGCTGGATCAGTGAAACTCAGATCTGAGTCAAAAACATAAGTTTTTAAGCAATACTGTTAGCTTGTTTTGTACTGCCAAATTTAATGTTTCTTCAAATTCACAAATGTTTTATCACACTTGAAATTGCCAGGGGTGGCAAATTTTATTTATGAAGTTATAATATTTTGATACGATGATCCAACAATGAAAGTTACCAAGAAAATATCAGGTTTCATTTTCCCCTAAATGACCCCTTAATTCTCTGAGGTACTCAGATGACCAGGAGGAATAACCAATAAAAGACGACCTTTCCAGCCATATGCACCCCAATGTTCATAGCAGCAATGTCCACAATAGTCAAACTGTGGAAAGAGCTGAGATGCCCTTCAACAGATGAATGGATAAAGAAGATGTGGTCCATATATACAATGGAATATTACTCAGCCATCAGAAAGGATGAATACCCAACTCTCATATCAACATGGATGGGACTAGAGGAGATCATGCTTAGTTAAATAAGTCAAGCAGAGAAAGTCAATTATCATATGGTTTCACTTTTTTGTGGAACATAAGGAAGAGCATGGAGGACATTAGGGAAGGAAGGGAAAAATGAAGGGGGGGAAATGGGAGGAGGAAACGAACCATGAGAGACTATGGACTCCAAGAAACAAACTGAGGGTTCTAGAGGGGAGGGGGGTGGGGGGATGGGTTAGCCTGGTGATGGGTATTAAGGAGGGCACGTACTGCACGGAGCACTGGGTGTTATACGCAAACAATGAATCATGGAACACTACATCAAAAACTAATGATGTAATGCATGGTGATTAACATAACATAATGAAAAAAAAAAAAGACCTTTCCTACAGGATTTCAGACATTCTCTATTTCAAAATATCTGTGACCATAGCAGGAATAGTTTTTTACTTCCTTAGCCACTTGCAAATGTGAAATAGCAAAGAAAACTAAAATACATTAGAATAGCATATATTGTTCACAAAGTGAAGGTCCCTCAGTTCAAACTAAATCAGAGTGAATCTCCTCATCTCTAGATCTGACTTTCCATTGGCAGAGAAAAAAGTATATGGAAACAGGAAAGAAGTACTGACTTTCTACTTATACATTCACTTATCTTACATGAATTAGCAAACAGTCTACAAATTTCACTGTATTTGATAATCAAATATTCAAATGTTGGCTTCCTTTACTAATGGCAAAATGGAGGGGTGACTGGCTAGAGAACAGATAAGAAACTAAATTCCAGATGTTCTAACCACCAGTACACTGTTCTGAGAACAAAATGCACAGAACTGTGAGAATATAGTCAAGTTGGTTGTTGATTTTTTAGAGAATTCTCCATGACACGTACAGCCCACAAAGGTCAGGGCATCTATGTAATGAACAGCTCTAGGGTACACAAGAGAAGAGCAGCAGAATGTAGACTAGGAAGCAAAGAACAGTCAGCAAAACTCAGGGGCATCAAAGATCACCAAACTTGAAGCTTACTTGCTTCTCCAGGGTGGCATTTTCTTCTCAGGAAAAGAAAAAGGAAAGAGGCTTGCTTGAAATTAGTGTGAGGTTCTCTACAGTTTCACCTTTCACAGACAAGATGAGAATACATGAATTTACTCTAAAGTTAGTATGTTCACGATCTCTCCTCAAGAACTAACAATCTAAACTTTGTTTTCCAGAAAAAGTTCAAAGAAATTGCACAACTGAAAAAAAATGAAGGTAAATCAGACAATAGGCATGGAAGAGTATTTTTAAAACCCTAGACTATTTTCTTCTACAGACAGCTCTCATTTTGGCTGTCATTTGTACCCCCATTTTAATGCACACCTGAGATCTGAATACTCACAATGGGGTATATCTGACAAACAAGTGAATTCCAAATTTTATTTATGTATTACATATGCTCTGATTTTTTTTGAAGATTTCCTTGTCCTTCACTTCATCTCCATTTTTAAATATGCAGTCTATTAATAAAGCTACATGTATGTGCCCAGTAATATAAAGTATTATCTCTACTAGAATAATCTCCTAGTCTCCCTCCCCCACAGACTTCTTTTCCTTTTTTAAGATTTATTTATTTATTTGAGACAGAGAGCATGTGCACATGCACACGCGTGAGTAAGGGTAGGGGCAGAGGGAGAGCGAGAGAGAGAATCTCAAGCAGGCTCAGTGCTGAGCGCACAGCCCCAACTGGAGTGTGATCCCACGCCCTGAGATCATGACCTGAGCCAAAATCAAGAGTCTGACGCTTAACCGACTGAGCCACCCAGGCGCCTGTGCCCCACAGCCTTCTAATCATGCAGTTGGCCCACTTTGCTGAGAGTTGAGTTTGATGCCTCCTTCTCACTTGATGGACCACAGAAACTCTCAACCTTGGTTACCCAGCTTTAAAATACAGGTAGTGATACCTAACCTATTGGGTTGTTAGGAGAATTGCATAAACTAGTGGATGTAAAAATAAGCAAGCAGTTAAATGTATTTAATACTATTCTGTATTGTTATTTAAGTTTAATAAGAGGTACATGCATCAGGATCTCAGAGGAGAAGAGAGGGGTGGCAGGAATTTCTCTAGGACTTTAAGGGGTCAGGACAGAACAAGCAAAATCAAGATGAACTAGCATTCCAGCAATCTGCAAAGGTTTACAGAGAGGGCAATGCAGGTATGGCTCATTTGAATGGCAATCCGTAGAACATTCTAATTTAGTCAAAGTTAGTGAAAGACTCTGTAGGAGAAAGACTGGAGAGAGCAATTCTTCTCTTAGGTCTTGACCTGTCTTTAACAGAAGGCGGGGTCATTGGCCCTTACCTATGTGCTAACCTTCATATTCTCTTGGAGGAAAAGAAAAGCTTGTTGGGAAAGTTGAATATTCATTCTCCCTACTTTCAAGCACCTGTGCAAACCTAGAGTTGAAATACAGTGGAAGCCTGACAGACTCTTTAGGATTCCTTAAATCAGGTCTTAAGGACTACATCAACAAGAAGTAGCCAATTAGCAAAGCAATGAATAGCAAAGATACAAAGCTACTTCTAAAAAAAAAAAAAAGTATTTATTCAGCAATTGCTGTGACTGTGTACAGTTCCAGAGATCTTGGGAAGCCTGACCCCCACCTCCCCTCCAAAAAGGACTTGAAAGACATCTTTTTCCCCTTGAGGTGCCTACCATCAGTTATGGGACAGCATCTCCCACATACATACATAAATAAATACAAAACTATGTATCCAGTGTAGAAAATGTTAGTTACTAAATAAAATAACAGAGTTATAACACTGAAACAAATTCTGTAATGTTTAGCATAGAAATTATATGATTTTGAAAGAAGTATTCTTTTACATGATGCAGTAACTCTATTTACTAAGGGTGGTTTTATTTAAGGTTGATGCTGTCCTGACATTCACTTTTTTTTTTTTCCCCATGAAAAAAACATAAAAGGACCTTTGGAAACATAAAAGGACCTCCTTCCAAGGTACAGAGTGTAAAAAAGCAGGGGCGGGGGAGCCAAAAACTGCCAAAAAGCTGTACTTCTAGGCAAAACAACTGGCCCATTAACAAATGTCTCCATTAATATCTTACCATCTGCTGTTTGCACTGTACTTGTCAATATTGAGCGTCACTCACAGTTCATATGACCATATAATATCTAAGAAAGCACAGAGGATTAAGGTAAAAAAAAAAAAACTAATTCAAAGATGGTTTTAGAATGTGACAACACAGTCACCATGCAAGGATATAATTAGATGATTAGGTAGTGTGCATGCTTTACGTGTCAGGAGGAAACTCCTCACAATATCTAACGGTGGATTGAACAGGACTGGTAAATTATGCAGTGCAATCTCTCCTTCTCCCTCTGACTCACCTGACTTTTTACCCACATGTCCAATTCTGAAGCCTCAGATTATCCAGATTAATCTGCTCAAATTCAAAACACAGTGAAATTTTAATCATCGACATCAAAAAGAAAAATCGCTATTACAGCAAGTCAAGAGAGCATACGGCACAAAAATACTATATTTGGCCTTTACATGCCTTAACTGTTGTCACATAATAGACTATTTTTCCTTATGCTTTGCTTCTCTGCATAGATGCAAACCAAAGAGAAAGGAGTTGTTTGCAGAGATAAAGTTGGGGGTCCTGTATGGTGGGATTTAAAAGGGGCTGGAAAAATTAACTTCCTTCCCACCTGCAATTAGTCATCCTTGTTTTATATAAACTTTTTCTTTCCTGAAATGTTATTTTATTTTAAAATACCCTTGTGAGGGCTGACATGTTAAATCACTATCAGTTTAGAATGAATTCATTATTATGATTGAGAGAATAGATAAAACAATACGTGAACAATAACCACCTCAGGAAAAAAGGGAATTATTGCATCCAGTTTCATGTCAATGTAAAAATTCTAATTATAAATGTTTCCCCTTGGATGTAAATATTCAAGTGCCTCTGTAAGTCATTAGAAAACAGCAAGAACAAGAAATAAATATATTAGCCCTTTACCTTGAAAGATAATATTCCTCCTTTCTTAGTACTATTCTGGGAGTGATATCAATTTGATCATATTATCAACACCATGAGTTTTATAAATGTGATGGTATATATAGCTAATCAGTCTTCCAGCTCATTCCTGAAAGATTCAATATGATAAAATTTCATATCTACACACACACACACACACACACACACAGAGAGAGAGAGAGAGAAAGAAAGAAAGAAAAGAAAAGAAAAGAAAGAAAGAAAGAAAGAAAGAAAGAAAGAAAGAAAGAAAGAAAGAAAGAAAGAAAGAAAGAAAGAAAGAAGGAAGGAAAGAAGGAAAGAAAGAAAGAGGTAATATCACTTGAATTACCTTGAAACAGCATCTGCATGTAAAATTTTTACCTATATACAGACATGTACTATTTTAATGAAGTAATGGAAATGAAGGTCATCTTGCAAAAGGGACTTGCTGAATTCTTACACAAAGAACAAATGCTAAGTATGTTCCTGAATATAAGAATGTATAATCTGTGCTAAAGGCTACACAGATGTGTTCAAGTTACACAATGGCTCAAATAATAGTACTGAATCCATATCAACAAAACTATAGACAAATAAAAAGAGGAACTAATAAAATACACATTTAAATTAGTGAGTGAGATTAAAAATAATATTTAATCCCTTGGGTATTTTATAATAATATAGCAACAAACAAAAAAGATGTACTTTCTGGACATCCTTAAATTATTTTAATGTAATCAAAACTAAGACTTGAAAAAAATTCTCCAACAAGTAAAATCCATTTGTAAGAATATCTGCCAGTGACTGCAATCTCTTAGGCATAACTAGTAAATGCTGCATTGTATGTATACTAAAGCTTTCATCTGTGTTTTCATGATATAGAGTAAGACTTAAAAAAAATCATAAAGAAATATTTATTCTTAATATTCAGAAATGTAAAATCAAACACACTTGCAAAATAACTAGGCATTTGAGTTACTTATATATGTACATATATATAATTTATATACAATTTCTTATTTGTAGGTAGATATCTTATAGATACCTAACGAAACATCAATGAGAAAACAGCAGAAACAACCCTTCATTGAAATAAGAACTGCGGGGCAACAGAAAGTTGAAAAAAACTGCCAAAGGTCAAGGGTGAAAAATAAACTTACTCAACCTTTGGTACGTGCCAAGTATGCAATACAAGGAATAAAAGAGACACAATTCTTACTCTCAAATAACAGAGAACAAAAACTTAATAAAATTTAATTAAAATTAAGCACATCAATAGAGACAAGTACAAGGTGGAATGGGACCCAAGGAGGGTTTGATTAACTCTGGGTGCAAGTGGAGAATGAGCAGAGTCAAGGAGGACTTCAGGTGGACAGAGTTCTGAACATGTCTACCTGCATTTCAAATCAGAATTCAGAGACTTTGTTACAGTACCTTTGCTTCTCTCTATAATTTTTAAGCAGCTTACAAAAAAATGACACAGAAAAAAAGAGAAAGGGAAGGAATAAGGAAGGAAAAAAGGAAAGAGAGAAAGAGGGAAGGAGGAAGGGAAAGAGGAAGCAGAAAATAGGAAGGGAAGAAGGAAAAGAAGGAAGAAAGGGGAAAAAACCAAAATAATCCATATTAAAATCTACCAAAGATAAAATCTATCATAGATAGATAGATGATGGATGCATAGATAGATAGATAGAGTAGGTGAGTAGATAGCAGGTGGGGAGAGAAAGAAAGAGACACGTAATCAACATTCAAGATCATTTGCCAGTTAGTCTGATTCACAGACGTTTTCATGAGAGCAGTGTCTTGCATGTACAACATGTACATGTACAAGGAGCAACATGTACAAGGTTTATTTAGGGGAGTTTTTAGGGGCTTGGTTTTTTGGCTTTTTTGGGTTTGGGGGTTTTGTTTATTTGTTTTGTTTTTTGTTTTCTGTTTGGTTTCTTGCTTTCCTAGAATCCTTTCTATTTAAAAAAGATTTCTCAAAAAAATGACAAAAATTTCCAGCTACTATTAACGCTGAGAATATTATAAAGCTTCTAAGCCCTGATAATATTATACCAGACCTGTGAGCTTCCAAATCAGTTTTATACTTGGGGTAGAAATATTACAGATTAGCCATTACATTTAATAGCTAAAGTTATTGCATAAAAAACATGAAGAGGTAGAGAAATAATAAGGATGAGAAAAACCGAACCATAACACCAATGGCTTAAGTTACTGGCCTCAAATTCAAAATAAACCCAAACATCAGAATTAAAAGAATCAAATCCTGTAAGAGGAGACCAAAAAAGGGTTAAGTATAACAGGAAAAGAAGGGAAGAGGTTCAGGGCCACTTCAAACCTTTATTAGTGAGGAGCACATGAATCCATCCTCCGCTCTCCCTGAGTTTGACTGAACAGAACTAACCATCAGATACTAACATACTTTACCAGAATGGAGAGCCCCTCTGCAAAACATCAGCCCACTTACTTGGAACAGTTTACTTTTAAACCTCTTTTACCCTCAACCACAATAACAGAAACTAACAATGATAATAAGAATAAGTGATAGCAACAACTGGCATTTCCTATTTGTCAGGAATTATGGGAAATGGTCTACATCTAAAGCACCCTATTGGCAGATATATACAGGCTTTCACTTTGAGATGGATTTATTGAATGCCTACTACATATGTAGGCCATTATTCTAGACATTAGGAATACTATATTGAACAAAAAAGACAAAAACCACAACTCTGATAGACTGTACAATCTGGAGGAGTAAACTGAGCTATGGAGATCTTAAAAGATACTTGCCTGACACTGCACAATGAGTTAAGTGACAAAGGGCAATGTCGAGCAATCTAATCCCAGGACCCATTCCTTTGTGCCACGTACTTTACTGCTATGGAAGTAAAATCATACTTGTCAGGGCTCATGCCTGGCATTCTGCTTTGAAAAGCAGATTTTTCCACTTAATATTATATTAGTAGTAATTCAGTGTAATTAGGCTATAGTTAAAAAAAAAAACCTCTAAGCAGAAAACTCATATTAAGTATGAAAGGCGAAAAAGTTTATTCCAAAAATGTTAAACAAAACAAACTGAATATTATGTTGTTCATTGATAGGAACTGTTGGTTACAATTAATAGTTTGAGTACAATTAACAGTCTAAAGGAAGTTAGAATTACATTCCTGTCTATCTGTACTTATAATTCAACACTTCAGACTTTGGTCAATGTTTAGTAATAAGTGCATATTTTCTCAGCCTATAAACATATTTTATAGCAGAAGAACATGAGAATTAAAGTTAGGCAGACAACTCAAAACTTCTTTATTCCAAATAGATTTGGACTTTCTAATATATTTTATTATTTTTGGCAATTATTAGTTAAAAGTTTTCTATGTGTAATTCAAATAAAAAATACTCTGCCCTTAACCCCTTAACCCAATCTCAAGTTTTAGGAACCGTTTTTTCTCAGTTGAAATTACCTTCTCAACTGCCATACTGGCCCTTTATTCTCCAAGCTTTTTCTTTCCAACTTTTAAGTTTTGTGTAATTTTCAAGAAATGCAGAGTTACACATATCATCCTATAAGTCTCAAAATTTGGGTCTTTAAAGATGAAGGTGAATATTTGCATGGTCTTAAGTTAGCTAACATTTCCTTAACATTAGTCTTTCTCACAGCTGATTCGCTACTCAGTGACTTCCCAACACATTTCTGCCTTGAGGATTCCTTGCACTCGTTGTTCCTTTACTTCTAAATAACTATTCCTCAATTTGTAATATTCCCCTTCATTTCTATTCATCACATACATCTTTTTATGTGAAACTCACGATTATTCTGAAGCTTGGTTTTCTTGGCAGTGGTCTTGCTCTTTCCCGTATCCAATTAATGAAGGAAATCGATGATGAAACCAAGATCTAAACTACTACTCAAAATACTAAATTTTGGGTCCACAGACTGGCAATACAGAAGACGTGAAAAAAATGTCTTTAGGGAATAAAAGTTTGATACTCCATAATTAATGCTATGAAATAAGATTCCTTTTAATTATATTCCTTAACTGAAAACAAAGTCTAACAACATCCCAAACCACCCATATATTTCTAACCAATTTCTGATGCTGTGAACTTAAATGCTTTTCTTTTTAAAGTCTTATATTGAGTTCTTCATGTTTGTCATCAATTTCCAGATTTTTAATAAAAGCTGCATGATCCTCCTCCCCCGCCTCATTCCACAAAGGGTTGCCAACCAAAGTCATTCGGTGTTGGAACTAGAATCCAGACAGAAGAGGCATTCATTGACTAACCCATTTTCCCCTCAATTTTTGTTTTTGTTTTTGTTTCTATTTATCATTAGAATTGATCTTTCTAACTAACAAGCTCCTTGCTGTCACATGGACTACCCATATCATTATATTCTTAAACTTTTAATAACTGTGAATAATCTTATATTGATATAACAGTATATTTTTATTTGAATATGCTTGTATTTAATATGCCCATAGTTTGGTACTCATAGTTCTTTCTTTCTTCCTTTGGCATTCTTTTGATCCCCTATTTTCTCCTTTTATGAATAGTTACACACTTCATGTATTTGTATTTACAACATTTTTAGATTGTGATTATTCCACTTTTTTTTAAGATTTATTTATTTACTTATTTGGAGAGAGAAAGCACATGAGTGAGGTGGGGAGGGGTAGAGGGAGAGGGGGAAGCAGATTCCCCACTGAGCAGGGAGCCCAATGCGGGGCTCATTCGCAAGACCCCAAGATCATGACCTGAGTCGAAGGCAGACACTTACCTGACTGAGCCACCCAGGCGCCCCGGATTGTGATTATTCTTAACAATATTCATTTTGCCTAAAATTGAGCATTGTCTGTGCCAGCAGAGCCCACAAACTAGAGAAACATGAAGGCATACCAGTGATTACAATTAATACAGTCAGTATATTAATGAGGCATTTGTTCAAAGAGAGAGCAATATTAGCATAGGTGGCATTTAACTTTTTCTGACCACCATATTTATTGAGCATATATTGTCCTCTGAAAGACTCTGCTAAGCACATATGACCTCAGTTAATCATCGATGCCATGTTTTGTGATAGGCACCGTTACATAAACCAGACACACAGAGGTTAAGTAACTTACCAAAGTAACACAGCAGTGGAGTCAAGATTCACATTGCTTACTAGATAAGACTTGAAACTGGGTCTTGAAAGATGAAATGTTTTTTACTAGATGATAAAAGGAGCAAAGGGCAAGCCAGGTGGTGGGAATTAAATGACCAACAGCCAAGAGTCATGAGTAGGGGAAGGGACCCGTGAGACCAACCAGTGGGATAGGATTAGAAGGTGCACCGAGCGGCCAAGGGCAAAGCCTCCAGGGGAGGCTGTGTCCAACTGCTTTTTCCCCTAAATATCTAGAGATGAAGTCAATCCTTACACATCAGGACCGTAGGAGGCTGAGATCCGAGCACAACCACTAAAGGACAAGGAAGGACTCAAATGGCCTTGGAGCCTCAGTCCTAAGAGCCCCTGCCTAACAGGGAGGAGAAAGACTTACAGAAGAGGGAAGCACACTTAGCTGCGAAAGAAGGATCGTGATTACTTCATGATTTTTACTGCAGCAAATCAGCTAATTTACCACTTCCATAACTGGCTGTCTTTGCCACAGTAAGGACAAACATCATTCTGTTCAGAGAAGCTTATTAATAATATAGTTTTCAAATCAGAGAACAACTTTGTGGCTTTTTTTAATTCTTTATTATTTATGATGTGTTAATCTACTCATTACATAAATATATGTGTGTGAATGTACTCGTATATCCACACTAATACATCCAGTTGCTACTGGAACACAAGTAAAATAAATGATTAAATATTTTTTTAAATGTGAGAAAAAATATTATTTAGATAATTGTATTACCTAAATCTAAGTGCTAGAAAAAAATACAAGTTGCAAAGGGGGATAGGAAGTATCAGGGTAGAGATATAATTTTAGAAGGTAGACAAGGGTCAGTCTCTATTCTCAAAAAACTCAGCAAAAAAAAAAAAAAGGCCTATTTTTTTCAATTTTTTTTTACTTTTATTTTTTTATTTACTTTTTTTAGAGATGGAGAGAGAGAGAGAACATGTTGGGGGTGGGGGGGGAGACAGAATATCTTAAGCACGATCCACACTGGGCAGATTCAGGGCTCAATCTCACAACGCTGAGATCATGACCTGAGCCAAAATCAAAAGCTGGACGCTTAATGGACTGAGCCACCCAGGGGCCCCTAACTTTTTAAAAAATATATGGTAATACAATGTGATAAATGCTATGAAAGTTCTTAACAAAATGCGCCTTTTATAACAGAGGGAGCTATGACAGCTTCACAGAAGGAAAGAATCAGCTAGATTATAAAAGAGAAGAAGACATGCACGAAAGGGCTGAGCAGGACAGGCAAAAGCGTCTGCAAAGTCACAGAGCCCGATGTCAGCAGTAACTACTACTTTTCAGTGTAGAACAGCAATTACCACCTAATCTTGAGCCTCCCATGTCCCAGACACTCTCACATTATCTATATTAACCCTCACAATATATTTATGGCTTTATTAATATTATTCCAATTTTTAAAAATGATGAAGTGAGACCAGAAGGAAGACTTTCCATCTTAAAAAAGTAGGTTGAGGCCAAAGAGTTGAACTTTACCCTGTAAGCAATGCAGTCCACTGAAATTTTTTAGATAAAGAAGGGGTGTCGTCAGATGTTTGTCTTTGCTTGCTTATTTTTTTAAGCTATTAGACTGCAACGTGAACAACAGGATGTTGTGGTTAAGGGACCACAATGTTAAGAGATTACTATTTTTAATATGAAAATGCCATTAAGAGGTGGAAAAGGCTTGCTCTAAGCCGGTATCAGTGGGGACAGAAAATAGAGGAAGAAAAAAGATGTGACAGCCAACTGATTCTGGGCGCATGGGGGACAGAAGAGCATCAGAAAGGGAGGTCCTGAGATGATTCTCAGTTTCCTGACTTAGAACACTTAAAGGGTGATGCCATTAGCCAAGAGAAAAAAAAAGAGAAGTTTGGGATAAGGAGGGTGGGGTGGAAAGTGCTCTAGTTTTGAACTTGGTGATACTCAAGTCAAGAGAGCCAGGTGATGACCAAACTCTGACTGGAGGAAGGTCCTAAAGGCAACATATTTAAGCATTGCCAGCAAACATATCTTTGTATTAGTGAGAGTGTTTTTGATAACAAGAGACAGAAAATTCAAATTGCTAGCTCATTTAATAGAATTATTTTTACCGTACTTGTTAAAAATCTCTAAAGGTAATATGGACTTCAAGTGTGGTTTAATTAGAACTCTAATTCTCTTTCTCTGCAATTATTTTCACACTGCCTTCTTCCCTGTATCATGTCACGATGGTTTCACCAGGGGCAGCAAAATCATGGAACAATCCCCAACTTTCCATATAACCTACAAAATCCAGGAGATAAATATTCTTTTCCCTACCTATTGAAAAATAGTCCCGGACACCCTTCTAAACCAACTTGGGTGCCATTCCCACCACCGTCAAGAGGGATGGGACTGCACTGATTAGCTTGGAATTGGAGCCCACCAAAACTCTATGGATACCACACAGTGGGCGGGAAGTGGAATGAAAGCTGGGGACACAATCCCAATGTCCCCT
Source organism: Eumetopias jubatus (assembly GCF_037043125.1). Classification (NCBI taxonomy): domain Eukaryota; kingdom Metazoa; phylum Chordata; class Mammalia; order Carnivora; family Otariidae; genus Eumetopias; species Eumetopias jubatus. Next base: position 28,279,888 of record NW_028274820.1, read on the forward strand.
CAATTCCCTTCCAGAGCTAACAGTGGTTTTTTACGCCATTACCTCAAAGGATTTTTTTTTTTTTTGTAATCACAACTGAAAAAAAAACACAGTATTTTTCTAAGATTTCTAGACTTTTTAAGATTGTTTGAGCTTCCGATATCTCCCAAATCCAACCACACTCCCTTGCCAAATGTAGTGGCAATGGAAATACCAAGTTATAGGACAAACTATATTAGTAATGTAAGTGCTCAATAGTTTTCATGTGAAGGGATAACATTCAGGGCTGTTAACTGAGAATTTACTTTCTTCTCTATTTCTCTGACTCCCACCCCTAATCCTTATACTGAGTCAGTAGTCAAAGGAGGATACCAAAGTACACAGACCAAAGAGTCAAATCCTTGGATGGGAGTTCTAAAATAGTTCTTGGAACTCTGGCCAAAAGAGAGACATGGAAGTGGCTGATAGAGGCCAGTGACCTGAAGGAACCTCACGGTTGCAATGAAGAGGACACAGAGTGACAGGTGTAGGAACATACATATCTAAGGATCTGCAGTAGGGACAACGCTCAAAACAGATTAGCCATTAGATTAGATTATCAAAGGATACTAGATGAACCCTTCCTTTCCGAAGCCTAGAAGAAGCCTAGAAACCTAATTGCCACCCCTGGTTCAAATGGATTAGTGAAGAATCCTTAAACTGACTGAGGTTAGTTGTGAGTAACTAGCTTACATTTTCTACTATCATTCTTCAGCCTCAAATTTAAAACTTAATTATAGAGGAATAAATATAGCTATATTTCTTGCATGCTTGCTTTTGTATGCATTTTAAAATAATTAAGGCCAAATTCTTTAATTCCACATTTGGCACCATCAGATAACTTTTCAAACTAACTCATTTTTCACACCCTCAGTCAATACTAACTTGACACTACAGAAAGAACACCATGAGACTATGCCTTACGTCTCATGTAGTTTCCCTCTGTGGTCAACAGAAAAGATATTTGCTGGATCAGTGAAGTCCAGAGACAGCAGCGATTTGCCAAATATGACCCATCAGAGCACTGAGAATTCAGGATTAGGTTTCAGCATTTGTTGCTGTCACTCAAGTGCTAAAACTATATTTACTTGGGGCAGTGAGTGGAGATTTAAATAGAAGAATCCAAACCATCCAAGATATTTTCCTTTCCTGTGTTAGCTGATTTTGAGACTTATTCTCATTGAGCTAGAGTGTTTCAAAACTGGTTAAATAGCCCCACATCGGGCTCCCTGCTCGGGAGGAAGCCTGCTTCTCCCTCTCCCACTCTCCCTGCTTGTGTTCCCTCTCTCGCTGTGTCTCTCTCTGTCAAATAAATAAATAAAAATCTTAAAAAAAAAAACCTGGTTAAATAAAATTCTCTTGGTATTATAATAATTTCTCTTGAGGTAAAATGGGAGGGTTAGCAAAAAATACTGATGGTATCTTCCACATTTTTAAATTATCTGATTAGTCATTTCATATCACCGTTCTTAGGGGTTCTGAACATAAAATATGAAAAAAAGGCATATGTTTCAACATGCTGAAAGGCAACAAGTGTTCTCAATTTAAAAGTGAAGATGAATGTCTAATTAAGATAATCACCACATGAAAATAAAAGACCATTAATACCTTTTTAAATGTATTTATTAAGTATACTGAAATCTAGCAGAATGGTCTAAAAAGACACAAAATTAAGGTTTAAAATCAATATGCAAATTTGGATATACAAATAAGTTAAATTTATGCAAAAAGAATCTTATTTCTAAAGCTGGGGAAATTACTTCCTTTCTAAGTAAAGGCACTGCAACAACCCTGGCCAAAACAAAAACAAAACACTACAGGAGCTGGTCAGTAGGAAAACGAAGGCCAAAGTCGAGGAATGTGTACGGCGGCTGGGTGGCCAGTAGCAATAGGAGTAATGTTGTCTGCGGGATTCAGAAGGAGATTCCAAGGGACATGGCCCGGTCTGCACTTCTGTTATTTATATAATGCAAATTATCAGGTCTGTACAATTGGAACTATGCTTCAAATATGGGGATTATAGTTGAATGGTGTCTGTTGGAAGACGTTACCCAGCCTACCACCAAAAGACATCATATTCGGGGCACCCGGGTGGCTCAGATGGTTAAGCGTCTGCCTTCGGCTCAGGTCATGATCCCGGGGTCCTGGGATGGAGCTCCGCATTGGGCTCCCTGCTCAGCAGAGGCTGGGGGGGTTAGGAGGGGTCCTGCTTCTCCCTCTCTCTCCTTCTGCCCCTCTCCCCTGCTCATGCTCTGTCTCAAATGAATTAAAAAAAAAAAAAAAAACTTTAAAAAAAACCCACATCATATTCTCAACTCTTTTCACATCTGGGTTCACAGTCTGAATTCTCGTGTTATGTATAAAAGGAAAAAGATGTCACTAATGGGGGAGTCCATGCATGTGTGGAGGCACAGGGTATACGAGAAATCTAGGTACTACCTTTCTCTCAATTTTGCCGTGAACCTAAAACCACTCTAAAAAATAAAGTCTTTTTTTTTTTTCTCACTTTTGAGAAGACCTGGCTCAGAAATCATAGTTTTGGGGTTCAATGCACTGCTTTTTTCTTTAAATCCTTATCTGAACCTTGGAAGATTTTCCCTTTTTTCTTTTTTTTTTTTTTGTCTCACCCCTTTGTTATTTTTAGACCTTTCAATTTCTTCTCAACTTTGTCCAGGTGATTATTATTATTTTTTTAAATTCAATAATTATGTTTAAGTAATTTCAAATGATAGGCTTACATACATAAAAAACGAATCTCAATAATCAAATATGCTTACTAGCCCCCTAAAAAAAAAAAATTGTAAAGAGGACAATAAGGCAGATCTGTTGGTGGTAAATGTCCTCCATGCAACAGAAGCCTGGGATTGGCACAGACACAGAACTGCAGCACAGCTTAAACTTAACAGCTGCCTCACAGTTGTCTTCAACTCTTTGTTCCAGTGTTTTCTGAGGGCTCTGCCTGCCACCCAGGTAGTGTTACCACAAGAGAGCACACTCACTGGGTGTGTGAGCTCACGCTACCAGAGCTATGAGAATATATTCCAAATTCAAAGAGGCAAAGGGAAATGGGTATGACATCCATATCTGAGTACCTTCATTTTGGACAGAGATAAGTAAAGTGTGCACAAAATGACTCAGAATATTTCTGTACCTCTTTAAGATGTATACTTCCTATATCCCCCAAATACTGAAAGATTGCTATTTGTTTTAATTCACTTAACTGAATTTTTGTAATTATCTGCACACTGGCCACAAAAATAACTAAGAGGAAGGTCTGCTAAAAATATGTTTAATTGAGATATAACTGATATACAACACTGGTAGCTTCACGTATACAATGGAATGATTCCACACTTGTATGCACTGCAAGGTGATCACCACAATAAATCTAGTCATCATCCGTCACCACAAAAAGTAACAAAAAGGATTTTTTTTTTCTCCTTGCCGTGAGAACTTTCAAGATCCATTCTCCCAGCAACCTGTGAATATATACTACGATACTATTGACTACAGTCACTATACTGCAGCACACCACATCCCCATGACCTATTCATTTCATAACAGGAAGTCTACACCTCCTGAACCCTACAGGTAGTTCACCTACCCACCCCCACACCGCCCCCCCGCCCCCCCAGCAACCGCCACTCTGTTCTCCATATGCGTGAGTTCTGTTTCATTTGTCCATTTGTGTTGTTTTGTAGATCCCACACATCAGGGGGATCCGATGGTATCTTTCTCTGCCTGACATTTCACTTATCATAATAGCTTCACGGTTCAACCACGTTGTCACAGGTGGCTAATATTTTTGAATGAGGATTTCTTTTAACAAAAAATAAATGAAGTGCACATCTCCAAATATAATTTATTAGTAATAACAGCACTGACACAGAACTGAGGAACAGCAAAAATTATTATGAACAAGACAGTTTCCATGTCTAAGGCCATAACGTTTGGTGCCCATAAGGCTTTGAAGATTCCTTGGAAACTTCATGGCCCTCTCTAATGCTCCATCAGAGCTGGAGCATACCCAGACTGGGTCAGAGCATGGTAGTAAGAAAGCCCAGGAAGAGGGTCTAATGCTTGATGACATCGGTTTTACTCTGTGTTGCGGCCATAATATTGACACTTAATGGTAGGTAGTTTTCCTTCAAAGAGTGTCAGCCACCAAGAAAGACAATTCAGGGCCACCTGGGTGGCTCAGTCGGTTAAGCATCCAACTCTTGTTTTCAGCTCGGGTCATGATCTCAGGGTTGTAAAATCGAGCCCCACGACGGGCTCCGCACTCAGTGTGGAGTCTGCTTGAGATTCTCCCCTCCACCGCCCCTCATCCCGTGCCTGCACACGAGCTCTCTAAAATAAATAAATACAATCTTTAAAAAGAAAAACAGTTCAAAAAAACATGTTGGTCAAACTTAGTGAATCATTAGCTCTTTGCCACACAGAATATCATTTTAATACATAAATTGCTTTTGCCTTGCTTTACATATTCCCTCTTTCATAACCTCTCAAAATGTGAATTCTCTTTACAGCTGTAAAGAAACATGCCAACAGTGTATCTTTCACAGTCCCCCATACCAAACATTTCATAAAAAGAATGATGTGTACAATGAGATAAACTTATTTCCACACTTAAAGTAAAAATCAACATTTGGAACACTAAGATGTCACAGCATGCTACATATTAACTCACTGTGACAGAACTTTTTTAAAAAGTTTGTATAAAGCAAAACATAAAGGTTCAAAGAACACAAAAAGTAGATAGCAGAAAAATATTGTAAATGCTCATTCCTCTTCCATGTTGGCAGCTTTATATGAGTAGATAGGAAACTAGAAAATGTCACTCAGACCAGTACTTCTGATACTATCTCTGACTCTTCCGGCATTTCTCATTATTTCATGTAACCAAATTCTGCCCATTCTTCCTTTCTATTATTTCTTCTCTCCAACCTTCACTTCCATTTCTTCATTCCCTGAAGTCGAGATTATCTGCACCACTACAAAAGCCTCAGTGATCCCTAGGTAGCTTTCTTCCCCTAGAATCCATCACTGTCGCAGCTGGGTGTACAAAAAGCAAACATGAACAAGGACTCAACAGAGACAGAGCAGGGACTGCACTTGGGTCCCCTCAACACAGACTGCAAAATCCAGCATTCTTTGGCGGCCTCCATAAGAAAAGAAAAGGAAAAAAAAAAAAAAAAGCTAAAACTCTATGCCTCTTAGGTAGCATATCTTGCAGGAATGCAGGAGGATGGTTCCTAAAAGCAGAATGCTTCCTACAAAGACTGGGGAAGACCACACCAAAGCAATCTGTGCCCAAGATGGACCCCAGTGCTGAACTTTCACCAGCGTTTTCCCTCATTATACTAAGAATCACACCCGGGGGTGGAGATTTAACATGCAAATGAAACATGCAATGTATGAAGACTCATGTTCCATCAATGTCACATGTGCACCCAACTTCCTGTATTCCCCTGCCCAGCCTGCTTAAAACATCACTCGTTTCCTGCCTCAGCCCCTTGAAAACATTCCCGAGCCACTGTTCAGAGAGCCAGTCTGACCCTCTACCCATGACTGTGCGTCCCTTCAGCTCTAGCCGTTGCCCCAGTAAAACCTTTGCCTGTGTTCCTACATTTTGGGTCCAGCCTAGTTTCTACTGTTGCTGGGTCCAAGGACCTGAGTCCGGTAACACAATTACCAATAGACTGGTTCAACAAGATATGGAAAGGGCAGATGCTGTATCTTAATTCTCTCTATCTCCAAAGTTTGAGAGTCCTAGAGCAAAAGCACTCATTAACACAACTCTGTTCCCAGAGACTAGCTACTATGTAGAATATGATATGTATTCAATAAATTGTTTTTTTAATGAATAAGCATTTTTACTGAACTGATATAATCTATATATCTCTGCCATATTAATGTTCCACAATACCAAAAATATATTTCCAAAATACCGAAAATATATTTCCCCTTCAAATATCCTCAATGGCTCTCCACTTCTATCAGGATGAAATCCATTCTTTGGACTGGTATTCAACCCAGCCTCTTTCTTACACTTTTCCATGATTCCTCTATACCAGGCAGCACAGCACTGCTTCTGGTATCAGAATGGCTTCCTCACTGTGTTTGAATTCTGATCTGATGACTTACTAATGTATAACATTATAAACTCTTTGGGTCCCATTTTTTTTTTTTTTTTTTACTAAATAAAAGTAACTAATACCTGACAGAAGCTGTAAACATAAGATAGTAACAAAAATGCACTTAGCAGACAGGGCACAAAGGAGATGAATTGTACCCACTCTATCACTACTGCAATAACTTTCCTTTTTCAATCAGGTATACTCTTTACCTTTGTGCGAACCTGAAGTGGGAAAATTCAATGTACGATACTTGTACCTACGTTCCGCTTGTTCTGCGAAGGCCATTCCAAAAGCTACCCTGTTCTGAGACAAATGTCATATTCAAGGATCAAGCAGTTGTAAACAAAAGGAGTAATCAGCTAATTACAGATAGTCCCAAGACAATGTGATTCAATGAAAATTGTATCTACAGGGGAAAGACTAAACAGGTCTGAGTCAGTGATGTGATCTCAGTACTTTTAAGGTACCAACGAAACTTCAGAAAGGACTGAAATTTTGAAAGTAAAGCTGTAATGGGGAGGACTGCAAACCCACCATCTGGTAAATTTTACAAGCAACACACCACCTCCTGTGAACTCTCTGTGATCACATGAGCCCAGAGACAGTGCTCTTTCTGCATTTACTACAGCACTGTTTTCCATTGCTGAGAAGTACACATAGCTTTGGAAGGTTCATTATTTCCTAAATTCTACCTATTAGCTCCCCTTAATCACACATAAATTCCTTGAGAACAAATAAAATGCTAACTCCCTTAGTCTCTCCATCAGTCTCCTACATAGTAGATATTAAACAAATACTTGAGTGACTCTTACGTGTACCTTATTTGGTAATGAAAGCCTTGTGACTTTTTAAAATCAATGCTAGTATACTTGAAAATGTTATTTTCTGCAAGTTACGCAAACCATATCTAATTGGATGTACATACTTCTGAATGCACCTCACAGAGCGCTCCAGTGTTTAGAAGATGTTATCTCTTCTAATAGCTCTTAATACAAGAAACCAACACACGAAAGAAGTGGAATGTGGAACTCCAGATAACGTATGTATCGTCAAAAGCAAAACTAACTGCTGATGAGTTCTAAGTCCGTGGTTTTCAGCCATGGCTACACAATAAAATCACCTGGGGAGATTTTTAAAAAAATACCAATGCCAAGCCATTTATCAGAGTCTCTAGGGTAGGACCTAACCGCTGGTAATTTCTGAAAACTTCCCAAGTGATTCAATTGTGTATCTGTGCTATAAAACCACTATATCTCTCTAATTCCAATGAACACCATGCCTGCTGACAGTTCCTGAGAAAGTTATTGTCTAACATCTCTTCTGCTCACTATTGTTTTCTGCATTTTAAATTTTTAAGTATTTGAAACTGTGGCTCTTAACAATTCCTTTTAAATTGCTACTTCCACTTTTGTCTTGCGTAAAGAGCATACTCTGGATAAATCTCTAAATAAGAGTTTCTATGATTATGCACATGCACAATTTTAACAGGAAAAAAATTTGTGCTCTGTCTGCTTTTATCACAAAAAAAAATGGTATGTTTGTGTGGTCTGGGACATTTATGAGGGTTTAGCTGCATAAGGGAGACCCCGAAATATTCTTTTTCATCCTCTCCTTATGAATTAATCCATCACAGCAGTTTAATCCATTCTTCGTTAAATATTTTTTAATCACTCCTGCCCCACTATCTATCCGACCCCGTTTCATTCTGATCGTCTTCGCCTGGAGAAATAACTCATACATGTTAACAGGCAGTAGAAAAATTACCTCCTCTTCTGAGCTCAGTGGGCAGAAGAAGCAAGCTACGTCAGGGGTGGCTGACCCAGGTGACTGGCTTGTGACAATTAGGAAGTCCCTCACACCCGTCAAGGGTGCCAAAGACTCCAGGAGAGGGGGTGAGTCGGCCTGAGCAGGCAGGCACGTCAGGGCAAACAATGCTCCAGACTGCCGTTAGCAGAGCTCTAAAAATACAGCTGCAAAAGCGTGGGGAAAGCAGAGTGAATTCTTAGCGCTTGTTCTCTTCTATTTTAGTCTGGTACAAAGCAGGTGACCTTAGCACTGAGGGATGAGTCTTTTAACTTTCTATATCCCCCACTTTCAGAAATGGTCTGCAGTTATGCGGATCATGACTAAATTCGTTCCAGCCGTTTCAAATTCATAATCATAAAGAGAATCTTTTCCAATCTTTCAAGACTGCTCTCGTAGGATTGCACTCTGAAAGAAACTTCTTTGATATTCATTTGCCTATTTTACTTTGAAGGTTTCTTCCACATGTATTATTCTGGAAAATGTTTATTCCATTAATACTTTACGTATTCTTTTGGAGACTCATGTCTAAGAAGCAAGAGTTAAAAGAGTCATTAATTTATCCAGAGAAACAGCAGTTTAAATGTCCTCCATTTAAAAATCACTGGTTTAGAGAAAGAAAAACTACAGACTTCCCAATAATATTAATAATACTATCTATAATAGCAATATTATAATTATATGTAATAGCTAAATATTAATAATATGATAACTATATACTTATATAAATATATAATAGTTATTAATATGTAATATGTTGATATTAATAACTAATAATATTTAATGGCCCAAGTAAGGTCATCCTTATTTGGAATTTTTTTTTAAGAGAGAGAGAGAGAGAGAGCAGGGGAGGAGCAGAAGGAGAAGGAGAGAGAGAATCTTAAGCAGGCTCCATGCTCAGCACAGAGCCCAACGAGGGGCTCAATCTCATGACCTGAACCAAAATCAAGAGTAAGATGCTTAATTGACTGAGCCACCTAGAGGCCCCTTACGTGCTATTTTAAATGCTTGGTGCCCAAGCAGTTCTGCCTGAGAAGGCAATATAATGTTGTTTCTGAGAGCAAGTGTGGAATCAGACAGATCAGAGGCGTATCCCTGTCCCACTATTACTACCTATGTAGTCCAAAAAAGGACATTCGATTGCTTAAGACCCCAGTTTCTTCTTCACTGATAAAAGCAGAACATACTGTCTACCTTTATTTTATAAAGTTGAGGTCAGAATTAAATAAGGCAATATAAGTAAAATATTAGCATACTGCCTGGCACCTAGCACTTAATAAATGCTACCAACTATGGTTATTGCTTATAAATTATTTCTAAGAAGCTGATGATGAAAACATCAAGAGGCAATACTATTTAAAATGTTGCTGATGTTCTTAAATAGGCACATAACATTTATATCCAAGAATCCAAAATCTTAAAGTCTTTTTTTTTTCATATAGGTATGTGGACACCTTGCCTTTACCTATTTTTCTGGCATATAGTTCAGAGGTGCTAATAGGGGTAGAAGTTATCTTGGGGAATTTTTTTTTTTTCTAGAATCATAAACCGCACTGGAGGAACTTCTGCATTTTGGTACATTTCTCACAACGGGCATATACAAGAGATGTCTAAATTTGACAAAAAGTTGAAAAATTGCATAGAAATTGAGAGCTGCTCAAGATGTTAGACTCCTCACCTCAGGCCAAAACATTCTGTCATTCATTCATTCTCTCTCTCTCTCTCTCTCTCTCATACACACACACACACACAATTTATATTTGAAAATGTCCCCAAAATCCCAGGTGATGGTTGTTTATTATCTCTTTACCTAAATCTCAAACAATGTAATTGAGTTACCACCCACCTAAGTGTCACTGAACAGAGGAGAAGTAATTTTAAAAAGTAAACTTTGATCAAAACATTGGCCTCATTTCACAAGCATGGCCTCTGGGCCCTTGCTCGGCCTCCCCAGAGGCTCACGGCTTCAATTACATGTCCATATTTGCGTTTGAAGTTATCTGTGCAAGTAACTGCTTCAACCATTTCCTTTGATTTGGTTCTCAAAACAGAAAGAAATCAGTTGTTAATCTCCTGGTAAGTACTAGTTTTATTTTTGAAATATATACTGAATTGCTCCTCGCCTTACTCTTTAGACCAGAAGTCAACAATTCTCGGTATAACTGTGGAAAATTATGCAGAACCTGTGTTAAAAAGAATACTTGAAATTCAAAAGGTCTAGTTAGAGTAAACATTATACATCTCCCTCAAGATTTTCAAAAGACTCTTAAATTCAGAATTAACTGAAACATTTCGGAAGTTGTTTCAAAGACATAAAAAGAGACAAAAAGCTCTAAAATGCCCATAAACCACTTAAATTAAGTATTAACAGTTTGCTAAAAGTGAGGTATTTCATTCACTAAATTATTTTAACCATAATCACTTTATCTTAAAAATTAAAATGATATTATTTGAATTCATCTGCATGTCAATTTGTATCTGTTACACAAACTAAATAGATATCCCTTAGTGTTTCTTGGATAACTTCTCTGAGCAAGTCTTAATTGGGCATTTCTTAACCAATCACTTTTTATCTCTTATGCTTTGACTGGAAAACCACTTTCATATCTGGGCAAAAGGAACTTTGTATTGACTTATTTAATTTTTCTTCTGTAACATCTAACATTTACCCAAAGAAAATGGGTCATCAGCAAGTTTATTTCTACTCATGCACTGATTTCTCAGCCAGAGAAGTGATGTGTCTGCATTTTCAGGCCTGGGCAGCGAACTAGCTCTTCAGAGGTCTTCTCATCTCTTCCTGGCTGCACGGGTCTCGTACTTATGACCAACAGCTTTCTAAGGGGCTCCAGGACAATGGCTGACATGGATTTGACTCTAAAGTTAAAATGATTTCTTAGGAAAAGAAATGGAGATTATTCTATTATTTATACTTTATGGAAAAACTTCATAGAATTTTTTAAATTACAATCAAAATACTTGTAAACGTAAAATAATTTAGAAGAAAATTTTAATAAAAATAAAGCTTTAAGATAGCAGATGAAAGGGGCGACTGAGTGGCTCAGTTAGTTAAGCATCTATCTTCGGCTTGGATCATGATCTCAGGGTCCTGGGATCGAGCCCCCTATCAGGCTCCTTGCTTAGCAGGGAGCCTGCTTCTCCCTCTGCCCCTCCCCCTGCTTGTACTCTCAATCTCTCTCTCAAAAAAATAAATAAAATCTAAAAAAAAAGATGAAAATACTTAATAAATATTAAATATCATTACAACTATCCTATAAATTATCTAAGGTACGATCTTGTTCTATTGATTTTGTTTCTTCAGGGACTAATATATGGCCTGGCAATGTTTATTAAACTATTTCATTAATTGTATTAATGAGTAAATATGTATACAGATTATATACGTGTATACTATACAGATATATATATGTGTATATATATATATATATACATATATATATATACAGATATATATATATGGAATGATAATACAGATCAAATTATTTTATTAATGAGGCTATATTATCATGAATAAGATTTATAACTTACTTCCCCCTAATCCATCTGCCAGAATTTTAACCAGTAAAATAATAGAACGATAAACCAAGATCTAATTGTAACATGGTTACAATTTTAAAATCACAACATATAAACACAGCTGTCTAAACTGCATTTCAAATTTAGGTTGAGCCCAGAAAAAGCTAGATAGTGAAATAGAGCCCAACCACCAACCTTAGTGGTGAATTTAATGTTCTACAAATCCAACATACTGGCTTAGTGAGGAAAATGAATAGCCTAACGTCGCTTATCAATATTGCACTCCACAGTTCTCAAAGGATTCACATATACATTACCTCATCTGAACGTCACAACAACACGGTGAGCTCACTAAGAAAGAGCATCTGAAAGCATTTTACTGCCCAGGAAATGGAGAAAGAGATACACACTGTACTCACGGACCCATGACTAGCACAAAGGCCAAAGTCACAAAAGATCCTACCCCTGGCGAAGGGAAACATCAAACAAAGCAAGAGAAATAAGTAAGTAGTGCGAAGACCTACTACACAGAACTCCAGACAATGAAATATTGAGTATTAATTTGTGGGAAGCAAGAGTAGTCATGTGTGTTATAAGCACATATCAAGCATTCTAGCTAGGGAGGCCAGGGTGAAAACAGTGTCAAGCCCTGAAAGAGAACACACACAAGTACTGATTCAGCCTACAAGTGATTGTTACCCATTCTAGGGAGGTGCATGTGTCCGGAATGTTCACTGTAAAAATTTTCTCTTCAAGAAAGGGAACCCAGTACTAGCACTCATACCTCAATGTAAGCCTGACCTCCGATTCTATACCCCAGGAGTGCACACCTCTGTGAAACTCTGTATTTAGTGCACTGGTTATAGCTACCTATTTATATTTATAATCACACCATTAGCATTCTTTAAATGTACATGTTAACCAATTCATACTATTCTAACTTAAAATGTCCCAAAGTTGAAGGTACTATTATCACATTACCTTATTTTAGAAGAAGGAAAAAAAAAAAGTTCAAAATTGGCTTCCTTTTTTTCATTAAACAAATCTTTAAAAGCCTAAGGGTTTTCTTTATTTCTTGAAAAGTCTATCTGGCAAGAATCATCCTATTTACCCATCACACATTTTTTCCAAACCTGGAGCAGATCCATTGGTGTTATGCCAGAGAGGAGCACAGGACAAAACATCAGATATTCTCGTTATACCAGAAAAACTCCCTAGACGTGAACGGTGGGAGCTGCATGAAGTTACCTGGAAGGTTTGCCTTGAAGACCTAGGAGACAAGCTACACTGCACCTATCTTCATTCTACTCAGGCAGGCTTTGCATGAGTCTTACCCACCACATAGGTTCTGGAGACCTATGCTTCATAAGACTTTAAATTTCTTCTTTTAGCTTAAATGCACTGCACCTTATCTTTGGGAATACTGAGCTTATAAATCTATATTTTCTTATAAGAGAAAAAGTATCCAGAAAAGATATAGGTAGGGTATGGTACACATACCCAGTAAAAGATCATTTGTCCAGAAGCATAAATACAGAAAGCATTTATAACTAAATGTTCTAAAGGAATTCTTTTTTAATGATGCCCTATTAAAAATGAAACTAGAGCAGCAATTGTGGTATATGATGACAAGTATGATGCACCAGGCCTGAAATAACTGCATGCAACGTCATGAACATCCCTCCAGAGCTGCTCAAACAGTGTGATGGTGTCTGCGTTAGTGTAGGGCAGATGCCATAACAAAGTACCACAAACCGGGTGGCTTAGAATAACAGAAATGTATTGTATCTAGAAGTCCAAGATCAAGATGTCAGCAGGGCCATACTCTCCTTGAAAGCGGTAGGGAAGGATCTGTTCCATGCCTGTCTTGTAGCTTCTGGTAGTTCCTTGGCCTGTGGTAGCATAACTCCAATCTCCACATGGCTCTGTCCCTGTGTGTGTGTGCTGGGGTCCAAATTTTCCCTGTTTACATGGATACAGACTATTGAGTATGACCTCATCCTAACCAATTACATCTTCGAAGATGCTATATCCAAATAAAGTCACATTCTGAGATTATGGGAGGTTCGAGATTCAACATATATTTTGGGCAAACATAAGTCAACCAATGACAGCGTCCCATGCAGGAATTTAAAAGCAGTCTCAGAGGTAATGCATAAATTAGGATTGTTCCTTAATGGTCTACATAACTTGGTAATTCATAGCTGTTTAAAAACTTTAAATTGCCATTGTAGAATATATAGTAAATATCCCATTTCTTAATGCATTTAAAGGAAAGAGTACATCTGGGATATGAATAAGCTAGACCAAGTGTTTCTTTCTTTTTTTTTTTCCAAATTTTTATTTAAATTCTAGTTAGTTAATATATAGTGTAATATTGGTTTAAGGAGTAGAATTTAGTGATTCATCAGTTACATATAACACCCAGTGCTCATCATTATAAGGGCCCTCCTTAATGCCCATCACCCATTTAACCCATTCCCCTCCCACTTCCCGCCACCAATCCTCAGTTTGTCCTCTATCCTTAAGAGTCTCTTATGATTTGCTTCCCTCTCTTTTTTTCCCTTCCCATATATTCATCTGCTTTGTTTCCTACATTCCCCATATGAGTGAAATCATATGGTATTTGTCTTTCTCTGACTGACTTACTCCACTTAGCACAATACACTCCAGTTCCATCCACATCAGTGCAAATGGCAAGATTTCATTCTTTTTGATGGCTGAGTAATATTCCAGTGTATATATACACCACATCTTCTTTATCCATTCATCAGTCGACGGACAGTTGGGCTGCTTCCATAGTTTAGCTATTGTTGATAATGTAGACCAAGAATTTCTTGATCACTGTGCTTTTTTTAGAATAGATCTACAATCTAGACATATGTTTAGAAGTTTATATATACTCAAATATTTCTACTATATATCACACGATACAATAATAATAAATAATCTAAATTTCCTAATGATGTCACCATAAATTGGATTACATACTAAGACCTACTGGTGAAATAGCCTGAGCACAGGGCATCCACATAGCTTGTTATCTGAGCCTGGACACTTTTGAGAGTGAAAGGGCATTATTAATAATTAGGCCAGACAATAGGCTGAAACCAAAATGGTCCAAATCAAACCCAACATGAGAGTAAACAAAAGGAAGAGCTGAGCTGAAATAAAATGAGGTAGGTATAGAACAGATTTCACAATGTTTGTCTGTAGTACAGAAAAGGAAAGGCAGTGATTTTTTTTCTCATGTATGAATAATGAGATACCCAAAAAAGGGAGAAAAATATGTGGAAATGCACTAGATTTTCCATACCGTAAGAGTGCTATATTTTTTAAAGTTTTTGTTTATTTATTTGAGAGAGAGAGAGAAAGAGAAAGAGCACGAGCGAAGAAAGGAGCAGAGGGGGAGGGAGAGGGACAAGCGGACTCTGCACTGAGCGTGGAGCCCAAAGCGGGGCTCGATCTCACAACCCTGAGATCATGACCTGAGTCGAAACCAAGAGTCGGACACTCAACCGACTGAGCCACCCAGGCGCTCCAGTATATTTTTACTTTTGTTAATAAAATGATATGTACAAGAAAGGTATCACAGAGAGGACAATATAAAAAGGAGACACTAATCACATAAAAGTGGATCTTTCTGGCCTCTCCTAAGTCAATCAGTAGAATGGATCTGAAATACTTCAAGAGCCCCACTTAAGCCAATCAACTGAAGAGGTAAAATATTGTATTATTTCTTTGCAGCCAGAAGAAAAAGAGGCAGAGAAATTACTTTTTGATCAAATAAAGAAAAAAGATTACCGTGGGCCATTCTGTTTCCATTTTCCTTCATGTAATAGCATCCGCTCCTAACCAATGTAGAAAGCACTCACTGGGATTACTGTTACGATGCTACACCACTTCGTGTTGTCATTCTTGTAAGTGCACTGTCCTAAATGAGAACAAGCCAGCATGTGGCTGCTCTCCATTTACAGAAAAAGTCGATGAACAAAAACACCTGGTATTCTTTTCATGCTCATCAAGATATTTCTGGCATCTGATCAGTTCAGGCCAGCCCTGTAAAATTTCAAAGCCACAAATAAGCTAGAACACTACACAATACACCTACAAATGTACCTTCGTAGTACAGTGAGTCTGTCCCAATAGTGTTTTTATTGTTTTTGGGTCTCTGTTAATTGTTTCCCACTGAAAAAATGGAGCACTTTTCGCCAAGAAAACCTTCATTAGTTTTCTATGCATCTTTCCCAGGTGAAACAAACACCCCTAGCAAGAGTGTGTGTCCATGTTAATTACAGTTTGCCCACAGGCCACCCTGGCAAGTGTCCAGCATTTCTCGTATCTACAAAGCATTTTATGCAGTGTGCACAGGGACAGGAGGGATTGTCTCATTTCCGCTCCAGACCCAGCAGGAAGGAGCAGACACCAGGACGCTTCTGTTAAAGACATGTTTCACTGCAAAATTTTCCTTCAGGAAATTCAGATCTCCAGGAACAGGGGAATTGTACCCCTGTACATTTGACTATATGTTAAATAATTACACTTCCTGCTTCACAAAGCACTAAATTTAACAGCTTAATTTAGAAAATATCTTGAACTAGCCAATTTACCTTTTTTTTAATAGCATACTTATTATCAGGGATTAATGAATAAAACTCACTGATGTGACAAAATGTTACCGAAATGCAAACACCACATAAGTATTATGAAACTGAGCCAGAAATAGACAGCACTGGCAACAGGAACACATATCATGGGCCAGTTCATTGTGCAGATTTCACTTAGATCAGTGGTTCTCAACCAAGGGTGATTCGCACCTCAGGAGACATTTCACAATGCCTGAAGACATTTTTTATTGTCATGACTTGGGGATGGGTTGCTGCGGGCTTCTAAGAGATAGAAACCAAGGATGCTACTAAATATCCTACAATGCACAGGACAAGCCTTCATTACAAAGAATGGTCTGTCAGAGAAAGACAAATATCATATGATTTCACTCATATGTGGAATTTAAGAAAAAACAGATGAAATAGGAGAAAGGAAGGAGAAATAAAATAAGATAAAAACAGGGTGACAAAGCATAAAAGACTCTTAACTATAGGAAACAAACAGGGTTGCTGTAGGGAGGTCGGTGGGGGGATGGGGTAATTGGGATATGGGGATTAAGGAGGACACTTGATGTAATGAGAAATGGGTGTTATACGCAACTGATGGACCACTAAATTCTACCCCTGAAACTAATAATACGCTATACGTTAACTAAATTGAATTTAAATTAAAAAAACTTTTAATAAAAGAAAACAAACAAACAAAGAATAGTCTGGTCCAAAATGTCAATAATGCCAAGCTAGAGAAACCCACCCTTAAATTGTGTGGCAAAATTAGCAGCTTGGCATAAATTCCACATGGTAATACTATCTTTCCTGGGTGCATTTTAATAAACCTTACTACTTATTTTCAGTCAAATTTCTCTGATTTGATTGTTCTAACTTGTCAAAATTATACACTGTTACCAAACACTATACATTATGAAATATAAACAAATATTATAAAATTAAACTAAAATAGTTTAGCCTTTATCACGCTGTATCTGAATTTAGGAGAGATCAAAGATTCGTAAGAAATATACATGAGTCAAAACTGAATTGCATATAATTTTAATTAAAGATTCCAAAAACCTCTTTCCGGTTTTCATCCCATTATCAACTTGTGATTTTGTTTTCTTTACAAGATAAAACATTGCTTTTAACCTACCACATCTTGGAAGCCAGAAACAGAACCACTCTCATTGTCAGATAAAAGCATGAGAAAAGTATTCAGAAATGCACCTAACTGGATATAAAGAGGAATCCCAGTTCTGCCTCTTAAAAAATGCCAGACTATCTTCTTTGTAAAACACTACAAGGAATAATTGCTTTAAGTGTTTTGAGATCCTTGTTTCCTTATTCTAAACAACAATTTTGCCGAGTACTTGCCTTTGATAAATTTGTATTTTGTTTTATGTGGAGTCAATTTTCAATCTTCAATTCAGAATGACACAAAACAGAAAAATCAGAGCACAAAAAGAAATCAAACCACACGTTCCTCTCATGTTGGTTGTTATCATGTAGTTCTTTAAGTATATAACTCAATTATTCTCTACAATTCTTTAAGTGCACGTCCTTGAAAACATCTTTGTCCCTCTTTTCCTAATGATCTGCCCTTCTTAATCTCCTACACTGGTATTCTACTACCTGTAATTTTATAAAATATCACTCTTGTTTAACTGTTATAAATACCACACATATCCACAGTAGTTCTTTACTGGCCATGCTCAGCTTATTACCACTCTATATGTGCCACTGAGAGCTATCAAAAATGATGACTTTTTTATAATAGTATCTGATATTAAAGGGGTAGAATCTGAAGTTAGACAGAAAACCCTAAGACTGCATAGTTGCAGTTACAAGACAGAAGAGAACTACAGAATTACAGAAAAATCCCCTCTTTAAAAATAAGGTCTGCATTGATATGGTCTACACACCAGAGATTTATCTGTACAAATGAGCTCTCTTTCAAATGATATCTCTAGAAAGGTTCTGTTTATTCAGTGGTTTGGGAAAGAAGAGTTCCTTAAAGGTTTGCTGCTGTTTTTAAGAGAGTGGGAAGTCTTAAATCATGGAACATAAAAGCAGGAATTTGATCAACCAAGGAAGAGCTTGTGGGCGCTTGACCCATGAGGAAAAGAGTAAATATTGTAGCAGAAGAATAAAGAAAGGCAGATGGACACAAAGCCACATTTAACACAGTTGGTGACTGCCTCCTACACTACTAAACCTAATGGCCATGTCGCTTCCGCGGTGCTCACCTAGAGGCAGGTCTAGCTCAGAATTAGAATATCAGATCAGGAGTGCATAAATGTGCCTTAATTCACAATCTAATTAAAGACGGTCAGGAAAGAGAAAGAATAACCCAAAGACTCATTTCAAAACCATCAAAGGTCAATAGAATAATCTCATAGATAATTTGGAGATAACAACACCTTGGCCTCTAAAAATTACATGATGCAACAAAGGTTTTGGTGCCTCATCCATATATAACCTTTAAACATATTTTCCCTGTTGCTCTATGTAATTCTAAGAAAAAGCCCTCACCAAACCCTAACCAAACCTGCTCCCAAAGAAGATAATACTTTATTTTTATTATTTTTTTGAAGATTTTATTTATTTATTAGAGGCAGAGAAAGCACGAGCGGGGATAGGGGCAGAGGGAGAGAGAGTGAATTTCAAGCAGATTCCCCACTGAAGGCGGAGCCTGATGCAGGGCCCCATCCCAGGACCCCAGGATCATGACCTGAGCCCAAGGCAGACGCGTAACTGACTGCTCCACCCAGACATCCCAATGATACTTTATTTTTAGATGTAAACATTATAAGACAATGACATCTGGTTCTAAATTCTCACCCACATTTCTGGCCAAATTGCAAACGCATAAAATTAAATTAAAACATCCATGTATGAGGGTCATCTGGCCAAGATGTTTTAAATGATGTGCACATAAGATTAATAATAGTTAATAATCTATTGTAGTAATTAACTATAATGGTTACCAAGGTGTTGGACAATTTCCATTGGTAAAATTTCAGCAGATTTCTCAAAATCATGGTCTTCGTCATGCTCTAAACTACCATTCTCTTTCTTGAAGGGGATACTCAAACTACATAGAAATAGCCATAATTTCCAGTACATAAGATCCATGAAATTATGTTATAAGGGAATTTATCAATAAGGTATTTTTTTGTGAGCTTATCCTGAAAATCACTTAGAAGGGCTAGCTGCTCTGGGAGGGTTAGCAAGAGTTTGTCTAGCACTGTCAATATTGACATTGTTCTGGCTTGACATCCTACGTATTAGCTGGGAGATGCAGCATCTTTATAAGAAGAGTTTTAAAACTAAGAATTAGTTTTAAGTGACCCACTAAAGAACTGAGTAAGGGCCCTTCGAGAGATTCTTAAAATATATAATTCTGTTTTTTTAGGAAACTAGTTTATCTCAATAATCAGGAAAAACTCTGAAAGTCCCTGAGACAACTGTTCAGGAATAAGTGTATACTGATAGATGTAACTCAGAAGGGACTGCAGAGAATAGCATAAAATAAAGAGCAGATCATCTTGTTTTACCAGTCTATGGCTAGAACTTCGTATGTTTTGGTTTTGTTAGGTAAAATCCTACAATTTGAGAACATCTTTAGCAAAAGGTTGTCAGAACAATCTCTAGCTGAACCGGGAGAAAACAACAAAAACTCTGTCAAAAATCAACAATTTATTTTCATACATTATAATTTCAATGTGCACAAATGCCTAAGGAGAAATCAGGGTCTACAAAATGAAAAGATTCTGCAATATTCATGACTTACTAAGTGAACATTTGAGCCATTCTTTGAAAACTTTTAATTGCCTTTAAGAGAATCATACTGTTTGATATGGATGCGTTTCAATACAGTGAGAATGTTTATACTTTTATACTTTGGCAGACACTCTGAGATGTGAGGTATCTATGCAGATTTTTATATACCCTCAGCCTCATAGGCCAAGTACACTTTATACAGATTAAAAAAAAAAAGGAAAAAAAAAAAATCAACCTGCCTCAGGTATGTATTTAAATGTTTTCATCCTGATTCTAGGACATAAGATATTTGTGGAGTAACAACTTTGGATCCATCTGTTTCTTGAATATATCCAAGAATCCATCAAAAGGGATTAGCTACCTTCCTATTAGCTCTGACTTACAGAAGTAGTCATAAGCAGTCTTCCCCTTTACTGCAATACCAAAATACTTGCTCTGCCAAAGCAAGAGTTTTAGCTCTCTCGAATAGTAAATGTTCAAAGGAGAATACACTAAAATTAAAATTTGCTTGTAAGTGACATAAAATTCTATGGACCTATATAGCATGTAGCAATCTGAAATAGGCAACTCCTTTTAAATCAAAATATTATGCTTA
This sequence comes from Eumetopias jubatus, assembly GCF_037043125.1. NCBI lineage: Eukaryota > Metazoa > Chordata > Mammalia > Carnivora > Otariidae > Eumetopias > Eumetopias jubatus. The sequence continues at coordinate 28,300,362 of NW_028274820.1, forward strand.
TTTTGGGGAAAAAGGCCATAGCTATCCAATAACCAAATAAAAATGTAGGTTATGTCACTTTAAAAAGTGGTTTAATGTAAAAATCTATTTTTTAAATGCCATTTTTAAATTGAAAACAGCCATTTAGCTACCTTAAACACCCAAACCAATTAAACTCAGACTGTGCTCTGAGGATCTGGCTCAAAGTAAAGTATAGAGATGGAGAGTGTTTAGACACGTTTGTAATAGTTTAAAAAAGTAATGCTATGACTATTTAACCTAATTATTTAAAAACAAAGTTCATATCTTTTTAAATTCCATTTTCCCACTGATTGTCATTGTATTCTACAAAAACCAACAGTTGCAATGGATACGAAATTTACCCCCCCACACAAAAAAATGAATAAACTCTATTCCTTTAGCACAGTTAGTGTGAAAAGCACTGCGTTAGACAAGTACTCTGGCCGGAATCCCCTGGTGTTAGCAAATTAATTAGTGCTAGAAGTATTACAAGAGAAATCCTGAACAAATCAGGCAATCAGCAATACTTCCAAAATGAAATGAGCAAGGGAGTACTGTATGCAGGATAGTGGGGCCCCTTTTTAAGGTAAACTTACTGAGTACCCAGTACTTAGGTATTGTGAAGAAGCATTTTATGATCATCTTCTTCTTTGAAAAGCAGAAGTCACAGCTATTCACCTAAATCTACTCACTTTATGAATAGGAAAAATTATATAGGGATGCTTTCAGTTACATATAAACATTTCTGCATTAATACTTTATAATTGGGGCATTAGTTAGAAATATTACCATTCCATATAGAGATGTATAAAAAAAATGCTGAGTAGGATTTTAGAAAACCACCTAATTTATACAGGCAGGGAAATGCCTAATTTCAGGAGACCTAAGATTTCATAAAGTATAAATCTTAACTTGGAAGTAACTTAATCCTTTATATTTCAAAAAAATTGTCTTATAATTTTCCACACATTTATTGACAATAATCCTTATAAATTGGCTTAAAACCATAACATAGAGAATTCTTTTCTTTGCAGAGGGTGAAAAGTTCAGCTAACATAGTAAGGAGTTGTTAATGAGCTATTGCAGTTTACTTTCCTTACAAGATGGATCAGACCCAATGTTGCAAAGCACAGTTTGCCTGGAGGCAAGAAGATGATAGGTCATTTATCTATTTCACAGAATTTCCAAAGTGTGTGAACATCTGAAGTGGGAAAGGAATGAGTATACTATTTTCTAGTTTTTTGGTGTTTTTATGATTGTCTAAGGATTGTCTAGGATTCTAAGTTGGTTCCCATATATCCTCTACTCTCCTACAGCTGGGGTCAGACATGTGATTATTAACGGACATCGCTCCCATGGTGAGGCTGTTATGTGGCAAAGGTGAACAGATTCTGTAGATGTAAGTAAGATCTCAAACCACTTGATTCTGAGTTAATCAAAAGAGATTATCTTGGGCGTTCTATTTATTGTTTTTTAAGATTTTCTATTTATTTATTTGAGAAAAAGAGAGAGAATGAGTAGGGAGGAGGGGCAAAGGGAGAGAGAGACACACACAGACTCTGCTGAGCAGGGAGCCTGACGCAGGGCTCGATCCCAGGACCCTGGGATCATGACTTGAACCAAAGGCAGACACTTCACCAACTGAGCCACCTGGGCGCCCCATGGGCATTCTATTTAATCAGTCGAAAGTTCTTAAGCAAGACTGGGCCCCCTTCTGAACAGAGATTTTCTTACTGGCCTTGAAGAAGTGAACCCCTCTGTGAGAGGAAAAGAAGTGAGTAGCCTCGGGGCGCCCGGGTGGCTCAGTCGTTAAGTGCCTGCCTTAGGCTCAGGTCATGATCCCAGGGTCGTGGGATCCAGCCCCGCATGGAGCCCTGCATCGGGCTCCCTGCTCAGCAGGAAGCCTGCTTCTCCCTCTCCCACTCTCCCTGCTCGTGTTCCCTCTCTCACTTTGTCTCTGTCAAATAAATAAATAAAATCTTAAAAAAAAAAAAAAAGAAATGAGTAGCCTCTAGGAGCTGAGAACAAATGGAAGGAGGGAGGAGGTATTCCTACAACCACAAAGATGTGTGAATAACCACATAAGCTTAAAAGAGGAAAAGAGAGTAACCCAAGAACGGAGAGCAGGCAAGTCAACACCCACTGCTGCCTTGTGAGGCCCCGAGCAAAAGATCCAGCTAAGCCATGGCTAGACTCCTCATCTCAGGAAACAAACTGAGGGCTGCTGGAGTGGTGGGGGGGTGGGAGGGAGGGGTGGCTGGGTGATAGACGCTGGGGAGGGTATGTGCTATGGTGAGCACTGTGAATTGTGTAAGACTGTTGAATCACAGACCTGTACCTCTGAAACAATACATTGTATGTTAAAAAAAAAAAGAAGAAGAAGAAGATAGCAGGAAGGGGAAAATGAAGGGGGGGGGAATTGGAGAGGGAGACGAACCATGAGAGACTATGAACTCTGAAACAAACTGAGGGTTCTAGAGGGGAGGAGGTGGCAGGATGGGTTAGCGTGGTGATGGGTATTAAAGAGGGCACGTATTGAATGGAGCACTGGGTGTTATACGCAAACAATGAATCGTGGAACACTACATCAAAAACTAATGATGTAATGTATGGTGATTAACATAACATAATAATAAAAAAATTTAAAAATTTAAAAAAAAGAAAATGGTGAGAAAATACACACTGTTTGAAACCACTAAGTTTGTGGTAGTATATTGCACAGTATTAAAAATACCAACCAAAATAAATAAATGAATCTAGACTAGTAAATTCTACACAAGGGATTCATGTTATCTATCCATCTTCATGTAAAATGCCTTTTTGAAGATTCTGTCTGGTTTGCTTTCATTTAAATTGGTGGTGAGTATTCAATCTCTTATATAATTCGATTCAAATCTTCCTGGCATACCTGTTGAGAATTTAACAGGTTTCCTGACTTCTCTCATTTAGTCATACAACCATAGTAGGAGGAAAGCTAGTCAACTGGGCACAGGGAAACCACACACACACCTCTGAACTTTAAGATGCATGATGAGCTTGAATATAAACTGAATATAAAAACAGTATAATATAATTGATTTATACTGGGTTTTGGGGGTTTTTTGTTTATTATTATTATTATTTGTCAGAGAGAGAGAGCAAAACAGGGGAGTGGCAGGCAGAGGGAGAAGCAGACTCCCTGCCAAGCAAGAAGCTGGATGCGGAACTCGATCCCAAAACCCAGGGATCATGACCTGAGCCGAAGGCAGTCACTCAACCAACTGAGCCACCCAGGCATCCCAATTTATACTGTTTTTTAAAAACACTTCATAATGGGAGCACCAGGGTGGCTCAGTCGGTTAGGTGGCCAACTTGGTTTCGGGTGGGGTCATGGTCTCAGCCCCATGCAAGCGCATTCTCTCTCTCTCTCGCTCTCTAAAATAAATGAATGAATCTTAAAAAAAAAAAAATTCATAAAATTAATTTATCCCTCAAGGTAAAATATATTTATCACTAGTCTTAAAAGGGGGAGAGGGGCACCATTCTATGTTATACATAGAATCACAATTATTGCTGATAAGGTTTTAGAGTTACCAGCTGCAGATAGTTTGCAACAATTACTAGAAATATATTATCAAGAGAGAACATCTATAGGACCTCTTTCACAGAACAAAATCATCAGGTGACAATGCACCGCTAACATTATTTTTCTGTGCACAAGAATGCTACATCACTAACTTCATTACATATTTCTTAATAGGTCCTTCAATCAAATATAGGAAGAAGCCTGGAACTATACTATGCGTTAGTGCAATTTTGGGGTAGCACAGAGTATTAAAAAGCACAGAAAACATTAAACTTCACCATTTTTGCTTTCAGAAAGATCAGGAGAGAAAACTGAAATACAGGGGTGGGAGGTGGGATCTTTGTTCCAAAGCATATCCACAGGCACTGGAGTACCTGGGTACCAAGAAAGCTCTAGTTTATGTTCAACAGACACACTCTAATACCAAGTTGTTAGGAAACAGTCAGGTGCTAAGCAATTAGGTGTTAGAAGGTGCTAGAGCCAGAAATTCTTCCTCAGACCCATATCATTAGTGGTGGACACAAACAAGAACCCCAATCACCTGACTACACGAAATTCTCCTGCTTCTAATCAAATTATATCCACGTGGTGCTTTCTTTGTGCCCTTGCTCTACATGAATTAACACTCTTCATTCTCCAAACCTTAGGAGGTCTGACCAACGGTTCAAGTTACCCAGTCAGTAATTGGAGAGCTGAGCTTTGAATCCACACTTTAAATCAACCAGGCAAGTTCCATGAAAGAATTAAGCCCTAATGTTCCAAAGCATCCATTCTTTAAGAATTACCTTCTCTATGCTTCAAGAATGGTACTAGTTATGAACCATTTCTGAGTCAACTGAAAAAGAGTCTCTCAAATCATTATCTGGGGGTTCTGCAGTTCAGATGAAGAAGCCTGGTTAGAAAGGCTGCAACCACACCAAGTGCTGTAGATGAGCACTTTTTAGAACCATAAGTACTTGGTAGTCAAGTACAAGAATGATACTCAGCATGAATCCAACATCCAAATCCATTTAAAATACAAGAGACCTGCATGTCTTGGGAGGAACCTGTTTTAATTTGGTAAACTGGGCGTGGTCCTGACCGGCAGCTGAGGCAGCTTGTCATCTCTCCCAAGAGATCTACTACCCAACGTCAGACAACAACCACGACTCAAACCATGAGGAACCTTAAGCCCAACCTCAGGACACTGAACAAGGTCTGGTGTGTTTTATTTTTGACTTAGTCCTCCCATTCCCATGTTCATTCCAGGGAAAACTTTCTCCCAATGCTCTGTTCTGTTTAACATGCACAGAATAAGAGATTATTTAGAAAAGCCAAGTAATCCCTAATAATGTCCACTGACAGCCCTAAGAGTGGATTAAAACTAGGAGAAAAACCTCCAGTTATCCTGGTTTCAAAGTAAATAGGATGAAAGAAACTAACAGTTTCCACCCTTTGCTCAATACATTCAGTGGAATATACACATACCAGGACTTGACAGCCTCTCATTTAAGTCTCAGAATTTCCCCTAAGTATGGAGTATGATTCCTCTTTTACAGAGCATGAAACTCAGGGAAGTTAACTTCCCACGTTCACACAGACTGTATCAGAGGCAGGGTTTAACCTTCACATTACCTGACTCAAAACTCTGATTCTTTCGACCACACCAGAATGCCTTCCTTGAGTCCTTGGGACTTGCAGAAGACAGACTAGTCTGGTTCTGGCTTTGCTTAAATGTCTTTCAACAGGCTTCCTAGCAACTTTCCAAGGCAAGTGGGGGGCAATATGGAAGCACTGTGGGGTTTGGAAGATGTGAAAGAGTGAGGTACACAGGACTCAAAGCGAACAAAAGATTAAAATTGTAATTAGCAAGCATACATCCTATCCCAACTGTTTTGATGTTTCAATTACTCCTAATGAAATTTGCAATCCTTCATTTGTACGATAGCACTTCTGGGTACTAGAAAGCATTTTCAGATTTTATAATGTCTTCTAAACATATACTCTACATACATGTAACACATCTGAATCTATATGCGTACTTTACTAATGTTTTATTATTTTCATTTCATGTAAATCATGTTTATATTATATACAATATCTACATGCGTTAACATGTTTATGTTTACATGTAATGTCTAATATATGTAATACATATTATCCTAATATATTGTTATATTATATATAATAAATATAAGCATCCTATATGTTTATATACAACCATATTTATATGCAGCATATAAATATGATCCCCTGTAATTAGGGTAGGGATGTAGAGGAAACAAAACAAAAAAAAGAAGAAAACCAGATTCTGAGCAGCCTGTTGATTTTGAGTTTTAGATCCCCGCGCATATTATAAAAACAGAATTCCAGGGGCCAATCTGCTTCGCTTGTAGAAAAACCCAGAAAGGGTGGGACCAAATCCAAGGCTTGCAACCCTCCAACCACCCCTCTGTCACGGTCATTTACACCCAGGGACTCAGCTGGCTTTTAGACACCACACAGACAGGTTGTGTCACATCTGATAATTTAAGGAGATGAATGACCTCATCTAATTATCATACATGGTTTGCTCTGTGATGAGCTACCATTCCCCTATGTTTATTACCGTAGAGTATTAATATAAATTTTAAACAATTACTCACCAGCAGACCTTAACACCATGTATCAATCCATCCCCTGGGAAAACTGAACTACCCATGCACAATAAAATTTTACCTCATGAAAATTAATTCTGATTTCTACATTTATATCGACAGGAAAATCAGGTGTTTGCAGAGACAACCAAGCATTCTGCATGTCTAATTTAGAGCAATCTGCCCACCCTCCATTGTGCCCATCCTCCTGAGGTTTCACATGGCCCATTTGTTTGTCTCTCCTAACATTTCTGCAGATGCAAATTTAAGTCAATTCTAATATAATGTCTAGGCAATGAAGGGTTTGGTATTTTTAAAGTGACAAACATCGTAAGAATTTTGCACATTCCTTTCTGTGGCAAATGTCAAGATGACTGCCATAAAAAGGCCAGTCCCTGGCACTGGAAAACAAGCTGCTTCAATGGTATCACCAAGTTGGACTCCTGAGTCATGTTATTAATGCACAGTTTCATTTCCTCCAGGAATCGATTAGATATATGTGCAGTAGTAATTTTATTTAGGTGTTTATTTCTACCAACAAAAGATGAAAGTTTGTAGCAGGCTGACCTCCATTTATACTGTAAAGTGAAGGGGTAGGGTTAAGTGAGTGTAACTCATCATCAGTTGGATGAGTCAAATGAAAATTGGCCTTTTTCAGTAGGCTCTTGGCAGATTTTTACCGACTTCTGTGTTGGTTGCTAAAAACACACTGGCCTTGATTTTACTCCTCTGTGCTCGCCCAATTTGTAGGGTTGTCTGAAATCATTTCTATAAATATCATGCACACCCTGCTTTATTAACTTTACAATAGTCTGTCTTGAAGCTGAAAATCACATCTGTGTTTGAAAATGAGAGGTTATCAGCAAAGGGATGGCTTTTAAAAATAGATTCAAACTCCTGTGGCACAGTTCTCAGACAACAGGTGTTGGCTGAAATGTCAAGATAAAACACATCAAATCCTTTGTGGTTCTGCTGTCTTCGTGGTCCCTTTTAGGACACGGGTTGTGTCCTTAATCCAGAGACAGAACACTTTACTCACTCTAGTCCTTTCATTTCCGCTTCAGGATTAAAGGCTACCCAAGTTTTAGGAAGGGACATTTCTCAGGCCTGCTAAACGTTTCTTTGCCCATTCATTTCAGGCTTTTCTAATGGCCCGAGTGATATATTGGCACAAGAATCTAGCTCGCTAAACTTTAGTCATCAATTCATGATTTCTAGAAGGCAGAAAAATCACAAGTGGTACAAATAATAAAGGCTGCCCGTTAAACAGTCCTTTGAAGTTCCCCATGTATCCCCTCCTTTGATCCTCATAATATAACACTGTGATTCAGGATTAAGTTAACATTATCCTTGTTCTGCAGATGGAGAAACTGAAACCGAGAGCTGGTTTTGCTCTGCTTTACGACGACGCCCCTTTCCACTCAACCTCCCTGCTGGGATATGCAGCCGTCCGCAACTGGACCAGGTAAGAGGGTGGATGCTAACACACCAAGCTCCTGCCATAATTGAGCAGCAAAGTATAGCAGGTAAGTGTCGGGTTCTGAATCAAGCTGCTTGGGATCAAATGTTTAGCTCTTAAGAAAATTCCGAAAGTTCTTCAAATTCTAAAGTTAACTTCCCTCATCTATGAAACAGGGAAAATGATAATACTTCTCTTAGGGTACTGGCTTGAAGGTTGGATGGCTTAAAAAACACGCAGTGTTAATTCACAGTGCTTGGCGTACACCAGGCGCTCAAAGTGATCAGAAAGCAATATTATAATCATTGGAAGATGGTTGTTAGTCATTATGAGTGTCCAGACATGCTGCAGGAAGAGACATCAAAATAAACTCAAGTACACTGTAAACACCTACAGGAGAGAAAAAAGGAACAAAGTCACAAAAGGAACTAAATAGCCCACTCTTCCATCTGACTCTTCTCTTGTTACAAACCACAAGAGTGGTTTTTCCACACTGAGCTGGGACCAATGAGATCAAGACTGATTCTTAGATCCACTGGCATTTGCAATCCAAGTCACTTATTCAGTCATCCTGGATACTCAGGGAACCGCTGTGGTGGCAGTTGCCAGTAATTTCCAGATCTTCAGGAGACCTGAGATGCCTTTGTAAGGGGCGACCAGGGAGAGGCTTTGCAGGAATATTCTATCTGTCAGGGGTCTGTGATCTTATAAAATTTACTGTTTTGTTTTCTTGACAAGGATCTGTTGCAATTCACATTTCTGCCCTGTGCTAAAGACCGGATATGGGGTGGGGTGTGAGCAACTACAGGGTGGGCCAGTAAACTACTCCCATCTGCCAAATAACAAATAAATTATGCTAGATTGGCAAAAGAAAGAACTATTTACTCTTTTTTTTTCTTTTTCACTGCTATGTCTGCAACATCTTCCCACCATAAACACATGCAATATTAAAACCTGCAAAACTACACACACCTCCACGGAAATCTCTCAGAAAAGGCGGGGGAGTGGCGCCTGGGTGGCTCAGTCATTAAGCGTCTGCCTTTGGCTCAGGTCATGATCCCAGGGTCCTGAGTTCGAGCCCCGAATCGGGCTCCCTGCTCGGCAGGGAGCCTGCTTCTCCCTCGGCCTACTGCTTCCCCTACTTGTGCTCGCTCGCTCTCTCTCTCGCTCTCTCTCTCTGTCAAATAAATAAAATGCTTTAAAATTTTCTTTTATAAAGCATAAAAGAAAAAGACAAAAGGGAATCAAATGTTGCTCCATCCAAAGGGAATACAGTGGTGAACTGGAGTTTTGTTACCATCAAATAAAGAAAGACTCTAGTTGGTGCATCTCAAAATTTGAACATTGCTAATGTGTATGTATTACATTTCTGAATCACGTCATTCCTTCTCAAGAATGGAATCTGTAATTTGGAGCATTCCTCTAAAAACGTCTCCAGCAAATTAAAAGTGTGTCTATCTTACATTCCAACCATCTGCTTTAATTCTCAAGGCTGTTTCATGTTTCAGAAGTTACTTTGTAAGACACTGTTCTTCCTCTTGATCCCTGCCTCACCTGCCTCTGTCAGAACATTCTCCCATCAATCATGGCCTCTCTCATCTCTTTCATCTCTGCCATTTGGCCTTCTCCCTCTGATAAGCCCAAATCTCCCGTCTGGTAACACTTACCTAGTTGTCTCTACAACCTTCCCTACCCTCCAGGAGCCTTCTTCTAAGAACTGCCTCTTGCTCTACTCATGGTAATAGCAACTGGCCTGTTGCAATGTAGGACCTTCCAGTGAGATGGTACCAACGTGTGCAGAGTGACCCAAGCTCAGGCAACCAGAGTCCTTTTTCCAAACCCCATCTCCCGGTCACAACTGAATGGGCTAGAGATGGTCATCTGGCCTACATTCAGAATGTCAACATACCTTGTTTAGGAGGCTACGTTTCAGACTAGGATTCTAGTCTCAAACTGGTTCAAAACTTCAGTGGAGAAACTGTAAGCCCTCACAGCCATTCAATAAACACTGGGAAGCAGAGAAAGCCAATTTGCAGGGACAAAGAATGAAGACTTAGACAAAGAAAACCAGACACTGGAATGAGAGATGATACTGATGGCAGTCCCACCCCCTTTTGCCCTTGTTGGCACATCCTTGACCTTAAACTCCCATCAAGGATCATCCAGCCACTACCACTGAAAAATATTTCCCCTTTTGGTTTAAGATAGTCCTATGGGTTTCTACTATGTACAATTCCAAATTGCCTGACATAACTCTTAATTCTGTAAACAAAAGAATGCCAAATCCCTTAAACTCCCTTTTCTGAACTCTATCTCTCCCCACATTGCCAAATTCCTTGAAAGAACAACCTGCAGCTTGCTGTTTCATTGCCACCCGCTACCAACTTCTCAAGGCACTGAAACCATGCCTCTTTCTGCAACACTCTACTGGAACCATTATATTATTCAAATCCCCTTCAGATACCTATTTCTAATGGCCTAATAGTTATCTACAGAGACCCTGCAAACTCAAGATGTCCAACAGTGAAACTATTACTTTCATCCCCATCATTCCTACTGTGTTCTCTAGTCTACCAAGTTCAATATAGCATGGTTACCTGATAGAGCTCTTAGAATCATCTCTGACTCTGATCTCTTCCTACTTCCCCAAATCCCATAACCAACAGCACCTGAAATTTTACTTCTGCCTTATGTTTCCCATCTGCTCTGCTCTCCCCTTGCCACTATTCTTTTTTGGACCTTGGGCATCTCTCACTCTGAGAACGATGCAATGGTTTACTAACTGCTCTCCCTGTCTCCACTTCAATTACTGGTGCTCTTGAATCTATCATCTACATACTGTGATTCAACATGTACTACTTTTCCTTTTTAATTTTAAAAAACCCTAGGATGAAGGCCAACGTTGTTTGAATACGCAGAGCTGGGCTACCACAAACGTCCACGTTGTTGTGAACACTGCCCATCCCCCACTTCAGGTCTTATGAAATTACAGCCTAGGTGCAAACATTTTACAACCTAGACTCAAATCAATGGCCCAGTCCCAGCAACATCTCTCCCCACCCGGAAGCCCTGTGCCTACTACAAAATAGACAGTGTTTCTTCAACATGCTATGTGCTTTTCCTTAGTCATGCTCTGACAGATCCGGCTGCTTAATAGTAGGTTGGGAGATGTAAATGTCTTCCTTGGGGACTCTCTTCCTCACTTTGGATACGCTGCATATAGTTCAGTGCACTACATAATTTACACTGAATAACAATACCTGCATTAATCGTTAAATTACATTTGATGTTAAAAATATTTGAAGCAGGAGATATTAAAAAAAAGACAGCATAAATTAAAACTTAAGATGTACTATGTACTCAGAGGTCTTAAGTCTTAAATGTACTACCTAGAATCCTACCTATCTGCAAGTTATTTCATTCCCTGTCATCTAATTGAAGAAATTTACTTATAGAATTTCTTTTTTTGTACCTCTGAAACAAATAATGCAATATATGTTAAGGAAAAAAAAAAAAAGAATAAGATAGCAGGAGGGGAAGAATGAAAGGGGGGGAATTGGAGGGGAAGACAAACCATGAGAGATGATGGACTCTGAGAAACAAACTGAGGGTTCTAGAGGGGAGGAGGGTGGGGGGATGGGTGAGCCTGGTGATGGGTATTAAAGAGGGCACGCTCTGCATGGAGCACTGGGTGTTATGCACAAACAAGGAATCATGGAACACTCCATCAAAAACTAATGATGTGATGTATGGTGATTAACATAACAATAAAAATTTTAAAAAAATAAAAAGAATTTCTTTTTTATGATCATCACTTAAGCTTTTAATAAAGTGTTATACTAATATCTCCTATCCAATTAACCATTATCCCAAGGTTTTCTTTAAAAAAATGTTTAATTGCTTCTATTTTTTGAGATCTTGACAACTGTATTGTCTTTGATTTCTAAGGTGAATGTCCATATTATAAATATATTTAGGTCTCTATAAATGAATATGATGTTCAGGAAACATAATTTCCAGAATAGCCACGCTCACTTGGGAAGTGGGGGAAAAAAGAAAATTAAAAAATGACCAGTAACCCCTTTAGCATCCTTAATGTAAATTCACACCACGTAAATCGGAAGGCTCCTTTGTCTGCCTCACGTACCATGCATCATTTCTCATGGCATTTTCACCACAACACCTCTTGATCACTTTTCTAAAACAGATTTCCTCAGTGTGCCTAAGCCCATTTATTTTACTGAGCCGTTTTTCCTTTAACCCTCAAAATAAGACATCATTAATGTCTAACCATCTCTTTCTACAGCCTGACAGTAGGCACCTTAGACAGAGAACAATTTTATTAGCTCTTTCTCCTCCTTCCCCTAATTATCCCCCACAGTAGGTGGGAAAATGTCAAAAGAAACAATTGTCTAGACTGTTTGACAATTTTGGTAGAAGTGTTGATCATGTATTACAGATTTATCTGCGCGTTAAAATCCCTCAACAATTTCCCTATAGAGAGAAATGTCCAAGGGTAAGAGAAAGTCCCCTGAAACAGTCAAAGAAGATTCAAGTGAGAAGGTCCTGAGGTCTGGTCACAGGTCACATGGGAGAAAACAAAGCAAAAACTCCCCTATCTGATTTGATGTTATATGCAAATAATAATAAATCATGATTAACAGTAAATGGGTAGGCGTATGAAAGAGAGACAGAGAAGTAGCAATTAGTTGTCTGAATAAAATACAGGACTTATTTTTCCAGTTTGCCCAAAGACAACTATAATAAATTTTTAATGACTCAGGAAAAAGAATTTTGAAATTGACAGTAAGATTATCCCCAAATCTGAAGCCTTTAAAATGGGCAACACCATTATTATCCATTGCCATCATTTCTCCTTTAAGCTGTTCTTCAATTTATGATACAGAACTTAAAATGTATCCTAATTTTTTTAATCCAGCAGAAGCATATGGTTAAAAAAAAATCAGAAGAAGCAAATGCTAAAATAACATTTAGCCAGAAATATCCCGCATTCATATTCAAAGAGAACTTTAAATATTGCTTCATATGTAACAACCTGATCCTGCACTATTGAAATTAACTGTAAAAGTGTGCCAGTTCGTTGTGGCCACAATGTCAATCTTTTCCTTGTTTATTATCTCGTTAAAATCTGTAAAAATGGCAATTTTGAAGGAGCAATAATACTGAATCACTACAAATTTCCCATAAGGGAAACCTAACAGTTTATATTTTACAAATAAAATTTTTAAAACTGTTCACATTTATCCTTTAGCATGTCACACCAAATACGTTTCATTCTTACAAATTTCTACGTATCCCATATCTAAATGTCTGAAATAAAAACTGCTTAGTATGCAAAGGCCTTTTAATAGGTGCCCAACATTTCAAATGCAGCAGTTTCTTTCCCGTACTTATTTTGCTAAAAAGATGGCAAAATCATACTTTATTCATTACTCATCAATTATGTTAATAACTCACCTCTATTAGGACCTGAGCATTGCAAGCTGCTTTTGTATACAATGTCTCCTTTGATTCTCTTGACAAATTATTCTGAAATGCTAGTGTTATAAAAATATTTTGAAAGAGATTCAACCACTAAAAATAGTTGCGGATTGGCAGGAATCTCTTGAGCATCCATGACTGTTAATAAATTTACCTCACTGAGGTTTTTCTACCCTAGCAAACCACTTGAAGAAGGTTAAGAAATACATGTGCATGCATGCACCATATATATATATATATATATATATATATCATATATACATACACAATATATGTATATATTACATATAATACATATATACACATAAAATATTACCTAATAAATAAAATACTATAATATAAAGTAGACAAATTGTCTAATTATGCAATGTTGATATTTTAGGCCCTGATGGAAAAGGAAATACATTATTTTTCACAAAGTACTACCATTTTTATTTCAATTAACACTGAAGTCAATTGCTTTTTTCTTTCAAATCTGTAAACAATATGACACAACCAGTTTCATGATTTGGGGCATACACACACACACACACACACACACACACACACACACACACACACACACACTAAATCAAGCCTAAGTTACATGGTTGCCCGTCTTGATACAGTTTGAAGTTTACTGGAAAGCAATCCTATGAAAGGCTTGGGGACGTTTGTGGTACTAGACATAAACAGCCCATGAGAAGAAAAAGTGGCCGACATTGTGTGACACAGGGTCTGATGCACACTCTAAGCCTTAAGTAAATGAGGACTGAATGTGATAGAACAGACCTCACTCCCCATGGTGAGCAGCTTACAGGCTTTTCTGAAATCCTACAAGGATACTATTACAAATGATGGAAGGCTGACACTTCAGTAATAACAAAATGTTACTTTTTTAGAAACACTGAAACAAATTCTGATTTTTTTTTCAAACTCCTATCTAAGTATGTTTATGTTGGAACTGATTATGTCTATCCATGTAAGGGACTGAAGGAAATCAACAGATCAGATGATTTCCCTAAAATACACTTTATTTTAACCATTTAAGTCTCCAGTTTAAGGTTATAAACAGTTCGAAGACACTCATTAGAATCCAAGATGTGAACTGAGAACAGATTACTTTCCTGGAAATCCCTATCTGTATTAAGAAACAGGGAAAAGAACAGAAATTTCTGTGTATGTGTTTTATATAATGATACTGCAGAAAACACATCAATTAAATAATACTTTGTTATGGGTACAATTTTTAAGTCATTTTAAAAATTCCTAAATGCACTGTTATTTCTTATGTATACTTATAAATCTAAACAGTAAATGTGAATACGTAATTTGCATGTTATTTTTATTTTTGCAAAACCTTACCATGTATAAACCCAAGAATGAAAAGTATTTTATTATGTTTTTTAACCAGTGTTGGTGAAATAATAGAAAAGTCTGCACAGCCAGGTTTCTTTGAAGAAAAAGAGTGGTAAAGTTTCTATTTTTAAAATGAACAACTTGCTACAGATTTTAATTTAATAAGTGCATATAAATGTGTGAAAGCCACACACAACAATAAAGGTACATCTTATTTCCTTTTTAAAAACCATAAGCTTAGATTCTTGTACCTTTCCAAAATGTTTTTTAGATCATATCCATTACTCTCTGCCTAATGCTCACATTCAAATGCCAATCCAGACAGCTACACATATACCCATGTATCAATATTAAGATATTTACCATCATGTTACTACTTATCTGAAAAATATACCCACTGTTGCATATTTTAAACATACACCTGTGGAATAATAAATGCTGTCTTATGGTTAAGCTTATGAGAACAAATTAAAGAGCTGAGAAAGGGATTTATTAATGGTCATTGTTTTTAGGTCTTAATTTACACTTATTATTTTACCTCATATTTTATCTTAAGACACATTTCCTTATACATGTAGTATGTGAATAGAAATTGGTAAGTCCAAATGAAAATACTTATGTCACTTCTAACACATGAAAAAGATATCCATTTCACTGTTATGACATGAACTTATTTTCTATAGCCTGTAAATACAAATTTGTCTAATAACAGAAAAAAATACTTATATCTTAAGTATTTAAACCCCAAAGTATGATTGTTTCATGAGATATATCTATTTCCTTTAGATACCTAAAGGTAGCTAATTATTATTAGATATATGTATCCTATTACACAGTCTGTATTAAAATCCTCATATACCAATGGGCTCTCAGCCAATTATTCTTGACTGATTGGTATTTTGATGTGACTGAGATAAAAGTTTAACATTAAATAGTAGTTACAACTACAGTGATTTTTTTTTTTTAAATCTAGATTTGTAAATAGATTCTAAAAGAGCAACAGATGTAAATTAACGTTACAATACTGGCTAACATACATACCATTCTGAGTTTTAAAAGAAAAGTGTTTTCATTTATGCGCTAAGAAATTATTTCTAGAACAAGCAAGAACGCTCCCTCTTTGAAAACTCTTATCTTAAACTACCAATATAATATGTGCATACTATAACATGAAAATGGTGTGATTTCCATTTATATATAAACCAATATGCATTAGGTGGTTGATACTATATGGCATATTTACAATTCACACTTTACTGAGACAATCATTTTCAAAAGTAAAGCCTAACCTAAGCAAAAGAACTGTATCAAAATTCCTTTCTTGGTGGGGGAAGGGGAACCTTGTTATTTTAGTGTTAGGTCTTAGAACAGTTTAACTATACTTAAATCCAGAAGAATACGCTATGTGAGAATATATGCTAAACCAGGAAAAATTAAAAAAGAAATTTAAAAGGATACATTTGTTTTATTATAATAAAACTTAAACCTTTAATATTATTGTAAACACTACTTAAAAAAATTAAAGCTTTGTATTAGTAATTCTAAATCAGGTCCCACTCCAGTGAGTGCACAATTAATTTTATACTGTGTTGATGGCATGCTCTTCCTCTAAAACTGATACTACTTTTTCTGGGGAAAAATAAAATTGTCAAAAAAAAAAACAAAAACAAAAAAATTTATTAATGATTTCCAGAGAAATTTATATATAGGAGTGTAACAGTTTGCCTTCAATGATACTATATAATCTTTGTACTGAGTTTTTATAAGCTTGGAATTTTTTCCAAAGACTTGAGATTTATCATGATAAACACTCAATACGAATCCTTTTCTTGCAAGAAAAGCAAATGGCGCATCTTGATAAAATTAACACTGCATTTTTTTAAATTTCATAAAGTTTATTCAGAAACCTAACAAGAAGTACAAATGTCAACTCTCATTTGTCCTCTCCTCAGAATATTTTAACTTTAGAAATAAATTACTGAAGATGCACAAGACTTATACAAATAGCATTAACGTTACCTACAGGAGACTGACTTAGCTCTACAAAGTCTTTCATTAAGCTTTTACTCTACAAAATAATTAATGTTTCATATTATTTGAAAATATCTTAAATTCCCATTGTTAAAAAATAAATTTCAAATCCTTTCAAAGGGAAGAAATTGTGGTTTCCTAATTCCTATTTTTCTTCCCTATTTATTTTCTTTCTTGTCTCCAGTGAATTTCTGATCATAAACATGAGGTTATTTTAATTTTAGGAAAGCATTTTTTGCAGAGGTCCTTCTCACAATAAGGATTTGTACATTAGTATTTTACAATGGTATGTTCAGGAATAAAAGGTCGTATTTTGTTGTATCTGTAAAAAGTCACAGTTTCCCCCAGTGGGGTGAATGATGCATTCCCTCCAAATGAAAGAAATATTGATAAATTGTCAGTTAAAAATAACACGTTAAAAATATGTCAACTGCATACACCGACTCCTTTTTGAAGAGCCACTTCTTCATTTGACACAAATGTAAGCGAGTCACTTGAATTCTCGCTTTATAGGCCAAGCTACAAAAAGAATAAAGAATTCAATCAATAAAAGTGTAATTTCCTAATAAGAGTGAATAATTTTGAAGCATCTTTAGAGTAATTCTTACTCTATATATTTCAAAATATCCGCTTGGAACATCCTACCAATTAAAGAGAGATCTACAGATGGTATTTCCCCTTTCGCTTCATAACAAAAAGGATCTGCAATCATCTTTATGGAAGATTATCTAAAAAGGAACATGACTGTAAATCAATGACAAAAAATATTCGACACTCCCCTTCTCCGGGTGAGAATGTGCATCCTTCAGATTCTTGCACTGACACCTAATGTAATAAATACTTTAAGCTGCATCTTAAATAATCCCTGCAGGGTTTCAACTGGTAAAGGTTCACTGTTAGCATCCACCAAAAACTCCAGTATTCAACACTCAGCCAACAAAGGACAGCAAATAATTCCCAACAGCAGAAATACCGGGAAGGCTACCTTGGGCTTTGTTTCTGTTATGTAAAATACATTAAAGTGACTCATCCATTTAAGATCACCTAGTCTTGGAAGCTTTAAAGTAGCTTTAAGAACCAAAATAAATGCTTTCCCAAAATGCCCGATAGGCTCTTCAGCGCATTTAAAAAATGTGTATATATTTTTATGAGCTACTGACTTTGCTTCTTTTTTTCCAGGCTGAGAGAAAAGAGAATTATTATTTTTCATTCCCTTCCCGCCGTGTGACTATAGAGTTACCTTTAAATACTCTATTTCCAGAACGGCAGCGAATTTTTTAAGTGATTTTAGAAATGTTAAAAATAAGAGAAAATTGCAGGCGACTCTGGAAACGTACATCCCTCCCTCAAAGAATAGGTTCTATTCATTCTAAGAACAGGAACAGTGTGTCTGCCCGCACTTAGATGCTTCAAATAAAGGATGAGGGGGTTGGATGGTGTGGTCCCAATACCTGCGAGCCCCTTGAGTGGACAGCACTCTAAGCTGCGTCGAGCGAGCACTCTTCCGATGAGACAGACTGTCAAGTGCGCCCAGTAATTTGGGATCTAAATGAGTTTGGGCACTACAGCAATTAGACAGCATCCCCCAGGCCAAGTGCGGGAGAAGTCCATGCCACCCTGGCAAGCATGAAATTACCTATTTGTAAAACACCCAAGCAAACACAACTTTTTTTTTTTTTTTTTCCCCCCTGGGCTGGATTTGAGGACAGCGGATATCTGGCTGGAAACTTTCTTCCCCCCCGTACAGCTAAACTCTGTAAGTCTAAGGAACCCTTTCGGAGACGGGCTGAGGCGCCCGGAGTCGTCGGCGGACGTTTCCCGGGACAGCCCGGCCCCACCGAGACGCCCGAGACGCCGGTTCGGCGCCCATTCCGGCGGCGAGCCGCGCGCACCTCCCGCTCGGCCTCTCCAGATCCCAGCCCGGATCGCTCCCCACCCCCACGGGCAGAAAAGCCCCGCTAGTCGGGAACCGTCCCCGCGCCCAGCTCCCCCGGCACCCCTCGGCCCGCACTCGCAGCCCTCCCCCGCCCGGCGACTTACGTGACGGCCGAAGGGAACGGCTCCTCCGACGAGGGGCCGATCAGCCAAGACTGGAAAAGTGTCAGAGTCAAGGCCAGCAGGCAGCCAGCAGCCATCTTCGCGATCGAAGATCAATCCCGCCTCCCTCCCGAGCCGGGGGAGGAAACGGTGCTAGAAACCGCGGGAGGAGCACACGCCGGCCGGACCGCGGACGTCTGGAGAGCTGGCGCGCCCGGGGCCGAGGCGCGGACTGGCGCGGGGGGCCGCAGGGGCGACCGCCGGCGCGGAGGAAGGGGCGGTGGCGGGCGGACCCA
Source organism: Eumetopias jubatus (assembly GCF_037043125.1). Lineage (NCBI taxonomy): Eukaryota > Metazoa > Chordata > Mammalia > Carnivora > Otariidae > Eumetopias > Eumetopias jubatus. The sequence goes on from NW_028274820.1 coordinate 28,319,205, forward strand.
CTAGCGCGCGTCGGCTGCTCCGCGCCGCGGCTGCCGCGCCTCCGCCGCCATCAAGGGCGACTTTGGAAACAGACCTGGGCGAGTCCGCCGGCGCTCGCGCGCTCTCGCTATCTCTGTGCCTCTCGGTTTCCTCTCTGATTTATTCCCCTGATTGCCGGGGGAGCAGGCGGAGGCGGAGGCGGGGGCGGAGGAGGGGTGACGGCGCTGGGGAGGGGGGTGGGGGGGATGCAGGAATGGGGGAATGGCAGGCGGAGAGACTTGTGGCAGGGAGAGGCTCCGTCTGGCTTCTCCGGGCAAGTCAGAGGGAGGTGGCTGGGGGTGGGCAGCGGGAGGGCTGGGCGTCAGAGCAGTCGGGCGGAGACGGGCCCCGAGCAGCCCTCCATACAAGGCAGAGAGGAACTCCCAAAGTCGGCGTCGGCTTGCTCCCGCCGCGCGGCGTGAGGCGGAGGAGCGGACCCAGCCCCGCGGGGCTCCCGGGGGGACAGCCAGCCGCCCAGCGGGCATCCACAGGCTGCAGAGCTCCGGCGGAGTATTTGACTTGCGTCTCCGGGGGTTATTTTTGCCCAGGCAGGCACCCCTTCTCCCGGGCGCAGAAGCCCCTGCCTGCCTAGGAATCGTGGAGAAGTGATTTGACCACAAATGTAGGAGGGGTTTGTATTTGCATTTGAAAACACCACTTTTGACTCTACCAGGTGGCAGTTTATTTGCCCTGGAGTGCCAGAGGCTAGAGCCTCTGGCGTGGCAGGATGACAGTCGTGCCCGCGGCCCCACGCCCAAGTAGGGCTCACCTGGCGAGGATGGAGCCTCAGGGCCCGGTCTGAGGACTGTCAGAGAAGGACCTGGCACTGTAAAATCCTTCCAGACCTGCCGTTCAGTAGGACAGAGTGGTGGAGGGACGAATTCTCCTTCCCGGGAGGACCGTGCGGCGAAGGGCTTTTTAACATCCTAGTGAGACTACTTCCAAAAGGTTCAAAACGCCCTGCTTTGGCCACTGGGCCGCCTTGCCTTGACAGGGTTGCTGCAGGCGTGAGTTCACTGTGTCAATGTGAAAGCACGAAAAGGGTAAGCAGCAGGAACAGGTGGCAATTTGCGAAATGCGCTTGAAATGTGGAGGAGGAAAGAAAGGTGAGGGGGTAAGAGCTAGGGAGCAGCCCTGCCAGACCAGTTTCACCTCCACCCCCAGGCGAAGGAGTGGTGCGGCGAGCTCAGCCCTTCTAGAAAGAGCAGAAGGGTCTTGGATTAGGCCTCTCCCTAGGGCACAGGCCTCCTTCAGGAAGGAAATGGTGTGCCAGTGGTGGAAAGGTTTCCTTGAATATCTTAAATTCTTAAACTCCCTTATAGTAACGTATTGGAGCACTTCGGGCAGGAAGTGAAAAGAATACCATTCCTGATGGAAAAAATGACCATCCTGCATATGTGTAAAGGCTGTAATTATGGGGTGACTGTAAGATGTTTAATTAGCTCTTTTTTTTGTTTCACCAGGAGCTTGTGAAAGGAAAAAAGACCCTTATTAATTCAGAATTGATTTTCCAGCTTTCTGGGGCAGCCTCCCCAAACGGAGAAGACCCATAGTACTTACTAGCAAAAATTTTAAAGTGTATGTGATTTTATGATTCTTGACCCCGTAATGTTTTCTTCTCCCTTCCTCCTTTTTTTGTGCCTTGTTTTCTTTATATTCTCTATATCTCTAGCTTGCACTTCTTTCTTCCTATTCTGAGTGGCCTCACAAAAGGCACCCCACCGTGACTTAACTTAGTTTGTTTTTTACTAAGCATAAAGAGTGTGGCCACAGGGGCTGGCAAATGAGAAATCAAGTGGGATGTAATGGGATTGAGAACTAGAGCTTGGGAAGGATATTTTATGTAACTGAAGATGGCCTTCCAGTCCAAATTTAGATAACCAAATAGTCAAGCCCATCATTTTTTGCTTCAATTTTTAATGATTCAAAGCAGATTTTCTCTCTCAGCATGGAGATTACGAATAGCAGAATTAGATGCCCATTACTGTCTATGTGATATGTTGGTATCATAATAGCCTCCCTACATAAAAATATTGTATTATATTCTGTCAATTATTTCAGTAATGACTTAAGACTTCCTACGAAGGAAGTATACCGTTTCCAATTTATATCTTTAAGAGAAAGAGCTTAAAGAGCAAAAGGAATGTAATAAACTTCTAGAGAAGGTAAGCCAGCCTTCATTATTTGTTGGCCTTTGAGCCAAATCTCAATTTCTTTGGATTCCTCTGATGAAGCACTGTGTTCTCTAATATCTGAAGTTGTTGAAGAAAGATATTGCTTCTACAATTCTTTCTGAAAGTGCTGGTTATCACCTGTAAGCCTAAATCATTCTTAACACTCTGTTGTGAGGTTTGCTATTAAATGCTTTATTATCCTAAACCTTTCTAATGAGGATATTCAAAATGTGGCTTTTATTTCTTATGTATGATAACTAAGACAGGATCATTTTCAGAACATAGCATTATGTGTCTATTGGATTAGCCATAGCCTTCTACAATGCACTGTTTCAGCTCAGTTATTTTGAAAAATTCCATAAAAACCAGATCATATCCCATTAATTGTAATAAAATTTTGCTTATTCACCAAAATTTGCTATTCCAGATAAAATGTTTATAAATCATAAGGATTGATGATAAAACGTGTGTTATGGGCCATCCGCAAGCAAGAAGTCAGAAATCAATATCTACTATTCATTTAAGAGAAATAATCTAATAAGGAAGATTAATGAAGATCTGATGTCTGTATTAATCATTTCTAGAAGAAAGTTTAATCCAGAATATTTAGTTCTTTTACTCATGACCAATTTATGATGTCTAACTTTTGGCTAACTCTCAATTGCTACTATATGTAAATGTTTAATTTGTTCATATACATTTTATTTTTATTAAAAATGGACAAAGAACAATATGAACCAAATAGCCACGAAATGTCCCCTCTTACTCCTTTTTGGTTTTAGGTTATACTATGCATATTGGTAACATAAAATTCAAGTTTTGTTGCATTTTTCTGTGAGCATAGTTTTGTATGTATGTTAAAGCATTTTTGTAAAAAAATGTTTCAGTAAATCAATTTTTCTTCAACATTTTTAAGAGTAAGGCAATGTAACTAAAATGTTTTGTTTTTCTCTTATGTACAAACATACACAAACTCTAGAAAGAAAAATAATTCTCCTTGGCAAAAATATTTAAAAGCAATGACTAATTTTCTAGGTTCTTTTGGTATCTGTTAAGAAACTAAAAAAACAACAACAAGAGGCCTTATTTATTTATTTACATGCCAATGGGAGGATAGGACCTGTCTCTGAGATATATAGTGTGAGAGTCAGAATCAGAAATACTCATGATTTGAGGCAGCATGCTTCTAATGCACACACACACATGTGTTCCAGAGAGAGCCAAAGTTAAAAACAAATGGACAGAAAACTTCAACTATCTCTGTCCTTGGAGAATATTTTCAGGAGATGGGAATAAGAAAAGAAAGCAACTCAGAACTATCAATTCCCAGGAGAATGGTTAAGGGAGCATGTGAGGGTTTTTACGTCAGCGTTCAGTACTTTTAAACTAACGCAGCACAGAGAGGCATTATAGGAAGCACCATGGAAAAGACTCTACCTTGAGATGAAGAAAGATGGTCAAATATTCCCACAAACAACATAAATATTTAGAGGACATTTGTGGCCCAGGTAATACAGATATTGGCAAGGCATTAAACTTTTAAGGGAAGAATGGATGCAAAGGAACATTGAACAAGAACTAATTGGAAGCTTATTGTTTGCTCATCAGAATCCTATACTGACAATCTTCTGCTGATTTAAGTATTTAGAAGTATTACCAGTTATATTAAATGCTATCAAATCCTCAACAAAGCAATGGCACTTACGCTACTGTGTTTTTAAATTTCGGCTAATGATAGATTTCTTCACTCCTTTTTCTGTCTTTCTCCCTTCCCCATTAAATACAGGCACATCTCAGAAAAAAAAATCAGTACCTACAGCATGACTTCCCATTTTAAAAAAATATACTATTAAGCTTGAAAATCTAGATTTCATTTTAAGATCCTTCTTTACTCCATAGAGCTGGAGTTTTTGTTGTTCTTTTTCTTTTCCTTTTCTTTTTTTTTTTTTTTTTTTGAACCATTAAGTTATAGCTCAAAGTATAGGGAATCCATTTACCTAGGCCAGCACAAAGGGAAGAATTCAGTTATTTATCCAAGTATTCAATAGCAGCAAAAATACAATGGAACGTGGTTAGTAAGAGATAGAGGGTAACATTTGAAATGACCAAAACTAACAACTGTTGGCACTCTTTCCAGTTGTTGTTGTTGTTGTTTAATTTTATGGATGCAGCCTCTGATGAGAAAGGAAAAGAAAGATGATTGATTGATATTACTCTAATACTACATTTTGAATATACTTTAAACACAGTAAACCACCATTGTAACCTAGCATATTTCTAGGTCTTATTTCCTAGCAAATAAGATTGTAGGTATGTTATGGATCAAATTCACCACCCGTACACATAATACAGAATTCATCTATTAGATGAGTGTCCACAGAAGCACCACAAAGGGTGTTGCCAGGAATTTCCCCCTCTGCAATAATGGGTAATGGAAAGAAAATAAGAGAGCAGTGATCTTGCTTTTATGAGCACAGATTTTAGATTTATATGATTAAAATTCCTGCTCTTATTGCAAACAAAACATGACTACCTGGACATACCAGTAAACATAGAGTTACAATCCTACATTCGACTGAGAGATGAAAATATCTCTATTTTACTCACCTATCACAGATGGGAGATGCAAACTTGTAAGTTTGAGATTTGGAAACATTTGAAAATCAAGACAGTACTAATATTTTTATACAGTAATAACATCTTCTTAAAAGATGGGGGGGTTCTAAGGGTTTCTGACAATTTGGGGAAAAAAGATACTGTGATGCTTAATCACCTAAAGGATACTGTTGTATGCTATCTAATGTCCTGTTGTTTTCTATATAATTAATAATACATCAACATTTTATACCTTTAAGACTAAGAATAAGGATCTACACAATTCTAAAAACAGCTTGCATCGTCTACAATTGGAAATTTATACAAATTTTCTTTTTCTTATTCACAATTCCTTCAATTTTACTCTAAGGTAACCCATTCTTTTAAAATATGATTCTGTCAGAATGTCCACAGCTGGCTAGAAGAAAAGAATTGATTTCATCAATTTGCCAACCTGGGTGAAGATAGCCCAGAGTAAAACAGCAAACTCAGTCCTAAGTTTCCAGCTAAGCGTATTTATTACCTGGATGTTACTGCAAGTTGTTCTGTTACCCACAGATCAATCTATTTTTGCTAAGAAGTCATTCATTTTTGTGGATAGAATTTATACTGGCAGGACACTTGCAGAGTAAATGTTAGTAAATTTAAAGCAAATGCATAACTCTAAAATATCAACTGGATAACTTTAAAATGAACATTTCTATTTTTTGTAATATCATAATAACATTTACTAATCCAGCTTCCATTAATAATGACTTTAACTTTCTTTAATTATGTCATTCACAGGGCTCATAGTCATTATCTGTAATAAGAACATGCGTGAAAACATTTTGGTTGGGAAGGCTGTGTAGACTTAGTCATCTCTGTCTCTTTCTTCACTAGTACCTGAAATTCCTTATATTCAAGACCTGTTATTATCAACAGTAGGGTGTTACGAGATTTCCTATATATTGGATTGATTATGCAATTCTTTTAAACTTCATTTCTATTTCTCAAACTATGTACAACTTCTCCCTTTGAACAATAACACAATACTTATCACAGATGAACTGTCGTCATAAACTGACTTACAACACGGTGACAAAACTTCAATTCAAGCCTTAACAAATGTCCATGATTCATCAGTGTTCAGGGACAGAACCCAGTTCTGCTGTTTTCTTCCCCTTTTCTTCCCCAAGTTAACTAGCCAACCCCACTCCGCCCCTTCTCCACCCCTTCTTTTGATTTTTTTCTTCCCTGACAGACAATAGTTGAGTGTCTTTAACACATGACCAAAAAAGGGATTTTTTTTTTTTTAAGTAGTAAGGAGAAAAGGAAGTAGAAAAATTTTGAAATGCAAAGAGAAATTAGCCAAAAAAAAAAAAAAGAAAAATGGATATATGAAGGAGGAACTACTTACAGGTGAAAATGAGTTTGTTCATACAATGCAGATAAACACAATGCAAAGAATAAAGAGGTAAAACAGAAACAGCAAGAAATGTGAAGGCCAAAACTGCCTACAAAAGAAACCAGTACCAGAAATGAGGCAAAAGTGCAGGACAGTAAATTCACTTCAGTATTCAATCAACAAAAATGTTTATCGCTCAATAAAATGCATAATGTTCAGTATCTCTCTACTTATAGAAAATATTAATAACCTTCTAAGATTCTCTGAAAGTGGAAGAGGTTATATAATGTGAATATTTAGCCACTTTTTTAAATTTAAAAAAATATGAAAGTGTTATATAAGGTATACCTACTGTAACATAAGTTTGCAAATTCCCTTTGCATTTGATATCCCCACAGGCAGCAATCTGATCATTTATCATGCAGGATTTTTATAGCAACTCTAGGGAAAAACATCATAAGCCACATCATATAAAATATCAATTTGAATGTAACAAACATTTTTACGGTAAATCACTCATAAAATTTAATGAACCTACTTTCTTTCCATGTGCAACCTTGGAACCTCTTCTTTCTCCTAATACCTTTTCTAAGGAAAAATTCAACAATCAGAAGGTGTAAATGAGATTAGGTGGGAAGGACAAAAGTGACTTAGCTGCTTCAATGACTTTGTTCTCACGTGAAAACGTGTGCACATTCAGAAAATGTTCCCGAATCCTGAAGTGAATTAAGTGTCATATGTCCCAGGCTATGTCCATGTCTTACATTAATTTGTTCTTAATGAGAAAACTTGAACTCGTTCATCTCTATGACCTCCATCAAATACTCAAGTTCTTGACTCCAGATATTCTGTTGAGTCTTGAAATCATTAGAAACTCTCAGCTGCAGAGAAGTATGCTTCCCATGCAGTGGGATGCTAGAAATGGCACAGACCTACCGAACTACAAAGCCTAGCTTTGTCATATAGGAGTTCAGAGATGCAGGCCAAATGACCTAGCCTTCCTGAGCCTCAGTTTTAAATTTTTAAAGTTAAGAATAATCCTGTGAAGATTAAATGATACAGCATTTCATTCATTCATTCCATTTCCTCATTAATCCATAACCACCCCCCCAGTGAGTGATGTTGTGGGACAACAAATAAAGCATTTAGCCATGCAACGTGAAAAATGTCTCCCTCTCTACTGACTTAAGACTTGAAAAATCTATTTATAACAAATTATTTTTGAGAAAACTAAACAATAACCTGTAAGGACAATTAACTGGCATGTAGTATACATTTAATGAACTTTACGGCAGACACAGGCTCTAAGGAAGTACCATTATTTTTCTCATTGTTTTGTAATCTGGGTGCATGCTTTAAAATGTACATATTATGTCAGTACACTAACGATCAATAAAGGTAGATTCGTTTGATCTCATGTGTAATAACAAAAAATGAGAATAAACCCTCTTCAAGGCTCAATTTATGTAGGCAAATTTAACTGGAAAAAATAGTTATTGGAAATATATAATAAGGTGTTTTTTTTCTAATTTGTTCTTTTTTAACAGTTTTATTGATATATAATTCACATACCATTCAATTCACCCATTTAAAGTGTATATTCTAATGGCTTTTAGTATTACAGAAAGATTTTCAGTATTATTTTTATTTAAAAAGATCAATTACATATTTAAACAGGGACAGTGTTTGGTGAGACCTGCAAGTATTAGCTACATCGATATGTAGACATGTAAGAAATATTAATTCAACTTAACATTAATGCTAGACAAATTTTGATGACCTTGATTCCTAAATTACACAAATTTCTGATGGCTAGGGTCTTTTTTCAAATACACAACTTTAGCCTATATCCTGTACATAGTTTACTTCAAGCAGTTAATCACCATAAAAAGTTTCTATTTAAACTTGTATGAAAAAAATAATCATTTGGGCACACTGTTACCATATATATTATATATGTGTATATGATGTACATATATATGTGTGTATGTACATAAATGTATGTATGTATACATGTATATAAATACAATAAAATTATAATTCAGATTGGCATATGTACCTACTTCTTTATTTGTATCACTTCATCATATCTTATGAAGTTTATTTTGTGTTGTCATCTTGTACTTATACAATGAGAAAAATATTTATGATATTGAAGTACGTGAGACTATAAATGACATTTCCATTTATCAGATACATCAATTCTGGTTCTACATTTAATCACTGGCTAGAGCTATTTACTACTTCATGTACTGTTCTTCCATAAACAGCAATACTGGGCGCCTGGTTGGCTCAGTTGGTTAAGAGACTGCCTTTGGCTCAGGTCATGATCCTGGAGTCCCGGGATCGAGTCCCACATCGGGCTCCCTGCTCAGCAGGGAGTCTGCTTCTCCCTCTGACCCTCTTCCCTCTCGTGCTTTCTATCTCTCATTCTCTCTCTCTCTCAAATAAATAAATAAAATCTTTAAAAAAAAAAACAGCAATACCTTAGTAGGACACCTTCAGAGTACTGATTTTTTTTTCCCTTTCAAATGGAGATGAGGAAGAAACATTTTAAAGAAATAAAACATCCTCACCTTGATCAAGTCAATGAGAAGCTTTAAAAAGTAAATATGAAACCAGGAAAATTAGATCAATAAAATCTATAAATGCATTTCATTTTGATAACTTCTTTTAGATCTGCAAATAAAGGATTTGTCCATTTTAATCTTAATGAAATATTAACACAACTAACTGAATTTAGTGCTTTCTCATTGCAGTATTTTTTTGAAGTTTAAGTAAAAATATCTCTTAAATACTGTAATAGTAATGGTAATCCAAAAATATAGGCAACCCTCAACCCACAAACGTGTTCCAAACAATGATTTTTATATCACTGTTTTGAAACACAGGCTTGCATTTTCTCATAGAAAGAACATGTCAATTTTAGTCAGCAACCTGAGCGTGCATTCGAATTTCTACTTAGCTTCAATTGCTAGGGCTATAATTATCATTTCTAATCACAGTGTCTAACAGACTTCAAATAACTTTAATAACCTTGGAAACATCAATCGATTAATGTAGGTTGATGGTCATAGCTTAATCTCATTAACAGCATTAAGAATAATTTATTATATTTCATTAAGGAAAAAAACCCCCAAGTTTTGCCTTTCACACATGAAGCATCTATGCGTGAGTGTACAGTGGAAATCTAAAGAACTTACTGTATGTTTTGATGCAAACTAGAAATTTAGATATGTCTTCATTCATTCATTCATTCATATAATTACTATTTCAATCAGCCATCTATTCACTTGTTATTAAGAACTTCCCAAGAACTTAACATTCTGATAAGAATTGTGTGCTTCATGAATTTATGTTCTATTTGCCACCCCAAAAGTGGGTGAAATGTGTGTTTGTCTGTTATATATAAATGTTTATATGAGATATCTACTTCTTTTTTCTAATCTTAGGATGCAAGATGCCCTTTGGTATTTAAAAAAAAAAAGTTTGTGTGTGTTTTTTTTAAAAGATTTTATTTATTTATTTGTGAGAGAGAGAGAGAGAGCACAAGCAGGGAGAGCAGCAGACAGAGGGAGAAGCAGGCTCCCCACTGAGCAAGGAACCCAATGCGGGGCTTGATCCCAGGACCCTGGGATCATGACCTGAGCCGAAGGCAGATGCTTAACCAACTGAGCCACCTAGGAGTCCCCCCCACAAAAAAAGTTTTAAAACTTGCAACTTGTATCCAGAATGCCAACCAAAAACTCTTAGAAACTACACTGCAGGTGGGACTGTAAAATGCAGCATCTGCTTTGGAAAAGGTTAAACACACAACTACCATATGATCCAGCAATTCCACTTCTAGGTATTTACTCAAGACAGATGAAAACTTAGCTACACAAAAACCTGTGCATGAAATGTCCAAAAAAGCAATCTTCATAATAGCCAAAAAGTAAAAAGCCAAATGTTCATCAACTTATAAATAAATACAATGTAGTATAACCATTCAATGAAATATTTGGCAAAAAAAGTTAATGACATACTGACACGTGCTACAACATGGATGAACCTTGAAAACATGCTGGGTGAAAGGAGCCAGTCAGAAAAGACCACCTATTATATAATTTGTTTATATGATAGGTCCAGAAGATGCAAATCCATAGAGACAGAAAGTATCTTAGTGACTGCCTAGGACTAGGCTGGATTGTTGGGCGGTGGGGAGGAAATGGGGAGTGACTGCTTATGGGTATGGGGTTTCTTTCTGGGGTCATGAAATGCCCTAGGTTGTGACGGTTCCACAACTTTGTAAATATACTAAAAACTCGTGAATCATACACTTTACATGACCTATCAACTATGTCTAAATTACATCTCTGCTATATACAGTTCTGTCCAGTGCAATTTCCTCGACTGCAAATTTTATATACAATACTGCTTTTAATCAAGAACCCGGGCCAGTAGTAGGCACTCTATAAATATATGATGAAAGACACAGGGCAGGTAGGTAAACAAGCCAAAAGCATTACATGCAGAAAAATTAATTGAAATTAGGTGTTGTGTTTGTTTCAAGTAAACCCAGTATAACTGAAATCTGTTCTAATTATCCTCCTAACAACCAAGAGAAATACACAGGCAGGTTGAATCCGTAGACGTGAGTGTTTGTCCTCTCCGCTAAGCAGTTTCAAAGGACGTATTCAGCACCAAGGAATTGAGACAGAGGCTGGACCGTGGCCCTGCTGGTAGAAAACCTTAATGGCAGGAGAAAGCTACAGCTTTAACTTTAAGCTACAGTATCATCCATACACATGAGTGGTTCTCAAATTTAAGCATGCATCATAAACACCTGGAAAGCCTGCCAAAACCCAGATTACCGGTCCCAGCCCTGAGTTTCTGATTCAGTAGATCCTTATGAGCCCTAAGAATTTGCATGTCTAACAAATTTGCAAATGAGACTGATTCTGCTAGTCAAGGGAGTTCTGCTGGTTCTTTCTAAAGTGAATATATATATATTTTTTCACGTTGGAGATGATGGGAGGTGGGTTAAGGAAAAGTAGAGGAAGACATAAGAAAATGACATAATAAATACAAATTTTATAAATCAATAGCTTAGAGCAAAGCTTCCAACACTGGTAGATCATCTTGGTACATGGTGAGAATGGTGATTCAGTGAGGTGAGTTTTATTATCAGGTGTTACCGTTAACACCAATTCCTGAGTTAAATTGCCTGTCAGATCTCCTGCTGCCTTTCATGTATCAAATTCTCTGATACTGGCTCGCCCGAAAACAGCTCTAACAACATGTGAAGCCAAGTTGGAAGCCTGCTCTTCAGTATGAGAGGCAGGATGTGTCAAAGACCTCATTCTTCCCAAAGCATGTACCCCTCAAGGCCATCTGCCTCCCCTAACTTGGTTTAAAACTCCATTATCGAACTTATTGCGTTAGGTTGGTTAAGAAGTGCATTCATATGCCTAAGCCATCAGGGTGAAAGCACCTCCTCCACGGACACATAAATATCCATCTGTCATTATCAAAAATCAGTTTAGGGCGCCTGGGTGGTTCAGTTGGTAAAGCGACTGCCTTCGGCTCAGGTCATGATCCTGGAGTCCCGGGATCGAGTCCCACATCGGGCTCCCTGCTCAGCAGGGAGTCTGCTTCTCCCTCTGACCCTCTTCCCTTTTGTGCTCTCTGTCTCTCATTCTCTCTCTCTCTCAAATAAATAAATAAAATCTTTAAAAAAAATCAGTTTATCAAATGAACTAGTACACCTTGAAAGGAGATTTCCAGGCACAATGAAAAGTTATTTTGGTTTTGGTTAAAAAAAAGAACAATAATCAACATGAAAACATTATTAACAAAGAGTAGTTCAAACATAGTCTTAGATGTTTCTCCAATATACTTTGTGACACTGAAGGATACTTTTATGTATTTTTACTCTCTCTTATAAGACTTAAGCCTCATATCAGTCACAGATTCCTTTCAGAGAACAAAAGCAAAAAATAAACAAAACTCTTTATAGGTTAAAAAAAAGAGAAGCTGGTCTCACTGCCTTGGGCAGAAAAGTAATCTAGGTACTACAATGAATCGTTATGGAAATAAAAATAATTCAATAAGTATAGAATTGTAATCAGCCTTCCTCTTCATTCAATTATCTGAGTTTACCAAAGAAATCTGTGTCATCTGGAGACAGATATTTTGTTCTTTATTTCTATAATGTCAGTATGAATAAACAGCTTTAGTACAGAGATAAGCACACAGACTGGGTTACTGTAGGTTTAGGAGTTTAAATTAGAATTTTGTAAGCATAGTGACTTTTGAAAACCATTTCCAAAGCCATGTAATGGTTTTTTGTTTTTTATTTATTTTTTTAATGTTTTAATTTATAAGAAATACTACACTGGCAATATAACTATTTGGTCATTCACTATTCCGTTCAGTATCATATTATGTGATGGAGCAAGCTAATTCTTGAGTTTAAATTAAAACATAAGTAACATTACTACACTAACCTGATACCATTAAGGTAGTCAAAGTCCTGAAATGTTATGGCTAAGTTAGCAGTAATTCACAAAACTAAATAGGTTAATTCTTGCCATGATACACTCAACATTTGCAGGTGTTATTACCTATAAAATTTGATTGTATTTATACTCCTTTTACATAAAACAATAAGGGTAGTTAATAGTCATATATTTTCTCTTCACTACAAAAATTGTTCCAATGGAAACATAATATAACCAGGACCCTTAAAAATAAAAATTGAGGATATGCTAAATTATATCAATGTATTTTATCTTCTTATTTTAAAGGAATATTCAACAGAATACTTTGTTATTTTATGCATTTTTGTATCTAAATAGTCACAAATTTTAGCACTGATTAAAATAGTCACAGAACTAATTATTTATGTGCTCATGCTGTGATTTTCATAAATTTTGGTGTTTTAATAAGGGAAAGATGAACCTACTTTAAAGTTAATTTTTTGTTTCATAAGATTAGGGTTTTTTTTTTCTTTTCCCTTGAGTATTCAGGTAATTCTCTATTAGGGAAATCATGAATTATGTAACAAATAATACCTTACATTTTAAGGACTTAACATGGAAGAAATGTATTTTTTTGCTTATTTAGTTAGTAATCTAGTGCAGGCTCGATTGGCACCAAGTCTATTTCTCCTAGCGGTCATTGAAGGAGCAAGTTTCTTTCCTTCTCATGGCTCCTCAGTCTCCTGGAGTCTTGAACCCAAACAAAAAGAGAAAGGGACACTGAACAAGAAATCTCCACTTCTTTTTTGGGTTTTTTTTTTCTTAAGATTTTATTTCTTTATTTGAGAGAGAGAGAGCACAAGTAGGGAGGGGCAGAGGGAGAGAGAGAGAAGCAGGCTCCCCACCAAGCATTGAGCCCGAGAGGGTGCTTGATCCCAGGACCCTGAGATCAAGACAGGCAGCCGCTCTGAGCCACCCAGGCACCCCAGAAATCTCCACTTTTTGATGGCTTGAAACATATCACCTCTACCTTCATTCTCTTGCAGTAAACTAGCCAAATGGCCCCATCTAGATGCAAGTGGAGGTTGACAAATGAGGTCTTTCTCCAGGCAGCAACTTTCCATAAGTACTACAGAAGCTAGAGCACAAATTTTGTGTTAGTGGTCTCTGACACAGGCTATCCTGTGACCATCCAGTGGCTGTGCTTCCTTCTTCCCACATATAGAACCTTCTCTACTCTTCTAAGCTAAATTCCTGTCCCTTCCCTTAATCCAGCCTCATGTCAAGGAACTCTACACAATGCACAATTCTAACTCATTCAAATATGGCTCCCCATGATGCAGCAACCTCTGAAGAACAAATTTCTGGCTCCTCCCCTTACCACACGCCAACAATATAGAGGTTGGTCAGTGCAAAGGTTACTGCTACAAAAAAATCCCCATTTGCAAAATGAAGAATGGTATATACACAACAGTTACTGTTCCTCAGCAATGACAAAATCCTGCTGAGTAGACATGGTAAAGACCACCTATCCTTAAAGAAGTTCCATGATAAGGCCCTGATTCCTGACTCTGAGATGTACTTCCTTTTCTATTATTTGCAATGGCTTCTGCTTCCAACCTTGTCCATTATCCTCCATGACTTTCTGAAATGAACTGTAGGGAGTATACCCATTGTGACAGGAAGAATCATATCCCCCCAAAACGGTTTACATTTTAATCCTTAGAACCTGTGAATATGTTATATTACATGGGGAGAATTAAGGTTGCAGATGGAATTAAGGTTGCTACCTGACCTTAAGATGGGGAGATTATCCTGGATCATCTGGGTGGGCCCCATACAATCGGAAGACTCTTCCTACATGAAGAAGGGAGGCACGCAAGTCAATGTCAGCATACCAAGACATGAGAAAGACTTAACCAACCAGTTCTGGGTTTTAAGATAGAGGAGGACATGAGATAAGCAATGCAATGGTCTCTAGATGCTGGAAAAGGAAAAAAAAAATCTCATGGAAGAAGAAACACAGCCCCAACTGACATGTTTATTTAAGTCCATATTTTGATATTCTGACCTCCAGAACTATAAGACCATAAATTTGTGTTGTTTAAAGCCACTGCATTTGTGGTAATCTGTAAAAGCAGCAGAAGATTTTGGATCACAATTCCTGTTATAAATTTGAGGGGACAGACCTTTTTCTTGAACAGTTGTAGGCTTTTCCTTTGAGGCCACGGTCACGTTTTGGTTCGGTTTGGTTTGGTTTTTAACAAAAGAATTCTCTAAAAAGGTAGAGGCTTCTGGTCTAATCACTTCCATCAGTACCAAGTTATAATAACCACACTCAAAAGTTCTTTCCTAGACTGAATACTCAAATCTGCTTTAGTTCTAATTTTTCTTTCCCTTCCTTTCTCGGGCTGTTTCTGTCTAACGTCAGTTTCCTTAGTGCCATATGAAATCATAAACTTCTTTGGAATGAGAGACTCTTAAACCAATCTCTACCATAGTGCTGAGCCTTTCATCCTGTTCTTACATGAGCCCTTCTCTTCCTTGTAAAATTCCATGAAGTCATGCAAGAAACATCCAACATGCATTATCTCCATTATGGGCTTTGCTTTCCTTTGCATTTCTTTCTTTCTTTTTCTTTTTCTTTTTTTTTTTTTTTGGACAGGGCTAGTTTTGGTGGTATGTAGTGACTTTATAAAGTTCTAATGGTATAATTTGATGAAATGTTTTGATACTGCAGAACTTAAGTCTCTATTTTCCTAGCCTGTTAGATCAACTCCTTTGCTGATCACCCCCTAACCACTGAACCAAAGCCACATATTTTAGGGTTCTGTTCTGGTATCCCCCAGCTTAAGGAATCAATTTTGGGATTAGTTTAGCAATGTTAACTGTTGTTACAAATAAACCCGTATGTTTCAGTAGCTCAACAAAGTGGGCATTTCCTTCTTATTCTATTAACAGTATAACAGGGATTCACCCAGATATTATTAGCAAAAAAACCTTTTTTTTGGCCCCCAGCTCCCTAAAACTGTTACCTGTAAAGGAGACAGGAGAATGAAGCCTTTCTTTTTTAAAGATCTGATATAAGAGCAACTCACAGAATTCCTGCTCACATTTCAATGGGGAGAACTAATTACATGGTCCTGTCTAGGAGCAAAGGGGTTGGGGAACAGTCTTTTTTCCAAACGTGGACTAGCCAAAGTCAATATTATACTATGGGAGGAGGGCTACACGTTCGTTAGACAGTTAGCTGTCTTTGCTACTAATACATATTCATCATACTCAAAAGAGTATTTTAAAATTTTTCTTATAAAGGTTTTGCTAACTAGGACTATGTCCTCAGCCAGGATGGAAAACCACTGCTTTAGCAGGATGATGCCACATCACAGGAGAAGGAAGAGCAGCCACAAAAATGCTGATGAGTTGAACTGAGTGAGTGAACAAGTCAGGGACATAAAAAAACTGTAAAAGACTCTGAGAAAGAGGAGGGGGGGGAGAGAGGGAGAGAACGGGGTGGGGGAGGAGGAGAAGGAGGAGGAAGCAGAAAGTGAAGGAGGAAAAGAAGAAGAAAGTACAATGGTTCCTATAATTTTGGACCTTAATTTTTTTTCAGGGAAAAGGGCATAGGCAAATAACATTTAATCACAAAAGGTAAAAAATGCTATAAATGAAAAGTATAAGATATTCTAAGAAAGTTCAACAGCAAAACTTAATACCAATTGATGAGTTAGTAAATAGTTTCTCAGAGAAAGACATATAGCAAAAAAAATGACAGGTAAAAAGTGGGGTGAAAAACATCCCAAAGAGAGGAAAATCATGTTAAAAAGTTGAGGCACATTTCTTGTTCTGATGGAATGGGGTAGCTGGTAGCAGACCAAAGTGTCTTTTGAGAATAATAAGAAAAGTCACACAAAATGTGAAAGAGCATCAAGGAACTCCTAAATCAACCAGAGTAAACGTGCCAGAAATCCAGAGAAAGGGAGACTATAAAGAAAAGTCACACAAAATGTGAAGGAGCATCAAGGAACTCCTAAATCAACCAGAGTAAACGTGCCAGAAATCCAGAGAAAGGGAGACTATAGAAAGGTGAATGAATATTCCTCAGCAAATGCCTGAGACATGGACTATGCCTGGGCAAAAGATCACCCACGGAGGGAAATCAGAAGAAATCAGCAGTCTCATAAGGCTGAAAAGATAGAGAGAGAGAAAGGAGACCTGGGGTCCAAGATCCTAATGAGAAGAGAGGTTTGGAGAATTATTCCTGACACACGGCCAGTTTAATAAGCCAAGAAGTAAGCTCTTGAAAAGCATAGCAGAGTTTTTAATAGTTGCACCGTGCTGGGGGGTGGGGGGAGCAGGGGAGGGAAGAATTGGAGTTCTGTAACTCCAGAAAAAGGGCTCCGATGTTTCTTTAAAATCCCTGGAGGGGAAGGCCCTAGAAGCAGGACAAATCCAGAAGCAGACAAAACATTACTAAAACCTCAATCCAGCAGATACGGAATATATTAAGGAGATCAGTCTGAATATATTTTCCTACAAGAAGAAAGGGAAGGGATGCCTGGGTGGCTCAGTCAGTTAAGCATCTGCCTTCGGCTCAGGTCCAGGGTCCTGGGATCGAGTCCTGCATCGGGCTTCCTGCTCAGTGGAGAGTCTGCCTCTCCCTCTGCTGTTCCCCCTGCTTGCACTCTCCCTCTCTCTGACAAATAAATAAAATCTTAAAAAAAAAAAGCCAAAAAAACAAAACAAGAAGAAAGGGAAGGATAACATAATTTGTAATCTCCGTGTTTTGTTTTGTTTTGTTTTTATGCCTAATGTCTAGAATTTAGTCAGATATTCTAGAGATGCTAAAAGACTGAACCGCAGGATCAAACATTTAGAAAACTTAAGAAAATAAAAATAGACTTATAGGGATCTAAACAGTAGAGACAGCAGACAAGGACATTCAAATAATTATGATTAAAGTATTCAAGAAAAGAGAGTAAAATATGGAGAAATAAATGAGGGAAAATTTTGTCAGAGAATTTAAAACTGTATAAAAAAAGAAAATGATGGAAATTTTAGAACTGAAAAATAGCTGTGTTTAACAGCATACTGGACATGCAGAAGCCAAGATTAGGGAATTAAAATACAGATTTATGCAAACTATCCAGACTAAAAAGAGAGAGAGGAAAAAAAGAGAAAAATACAGAAAATTGTATATAGACATGTGGGACAGAGGGTTAAGGTCTAACACACAAGTAATCGGAGTCTCTCAAGGAAGAGAGGGAGAATAGGGCAGAAGCAGAGAGAATGGCTGAGAATTTCTTAAAACTGATTTAAAATGTCAGCTCAGAAATTTAGGAAGCACCGTGAAACTCAATCAGTAATACAAAAAGAATGTCACATTTAAGCATACAATAGTCAAACCGCTAAAAATTAGAAACAATGAGGAAATTTTGAAAACAGTCTGATGAAACAATAGGGCCAAATAGGGCCAGAGGCAGGAAAGAGTTTGTCACATTCAAGAAAGAAATTTTAAAAGCCAATGTTGTTGGACTTTAGTTAAACAAACAAAAACATATAAAAAAGAGGAGTGATTCCACAGGAGACTACAAAGGAAAGAAATAGTCAAAATTATACAGAATCTTTCAAGACCACGTGGAGTTTAGATTTTATCTTAGGGATATGAAAAGTCATTGAAGGACTTAACTGAGGGATGACATAATTAGGGTATGCACAATTAAAAGTTTATCTTTCCAAATCTGAGGAGAATGGATTGGGGGAGGGGGGTGACAAATAGGGGAGATCAGGAATCTGGTTCCCAGAACTAGGAGCAAAATGTTTTAAAATAAGGTGAGGCATATTTGGAACAATTGAGGCACAAGTTAAGAGAACTACCAGCAAGGATTACTTGATCTTAGGTCTCTAAGCACTGAGTGAGATCTTCTAAAAATGCCTCCAACCAGGGATACTGGCAAGGCTGAAATTACTGGACAGAGTTCAATGATCAATGATCAAAGCTGGGGGTTCCTGAATACAGCCAGACGAGGACCTGAGAAATGCAATACAGCTCACACGCCCTGAAAAGATATTTTATCCATTATTTAGGTTTTATCCATATTATTTTAGAGATGTTGAGGCTACATATAGTCATAATGGGTATAAAAATCTACTTGGGTTAATGGAAGTTCAGGAGACTAAAAATTGTTAGGCACTTACTAGCATCAGACACTGTTGTATGTTTTATATTTATCAGCTCACTGAATTTTCACAACTACCATGTGAAGGAGGTCTAACTCCCCTTATACAAACTGAAGCTAAATTTAAAGGATTTGTTGAGAGTGAAAACAAGATTATGAAACTTTTTTAGGAAGGCACACTGCCAGGCTTCACTGACTCTGAGGACTGTGGTGTTCTTGCTGTATCCTGATCTGGAAAACTCTTTACATTTCTTCACATTCTCATCACACTTACAGTAAGGACTAAGGTGGAGGGTGGATTTAGGTTCCATAGAAAGTTGGGCTGGGAAGATGTAATCACTGCTGTCTCAGGTTGTGGAACCACAGGGTTGGGGAATAAAGGGAAGGTGACTCACTTTTGATGATTATTCCGAGCTTTTTCCCCCAACTTGATGAGTCATATGTAATTTTGTTTTATGATGACTTCTCCTAACTACAATGATAAAAATATTAATAAGCATATATCATTCCACAGAATAAGGTCATCACAATGATGTAAGAAATTAAGAGATGGTTATAACATATGCTAACATTTTGGAAAAATATATAGAATCTTACCATTTTTCCTTGTTTATAACCATTTGTGATGGTTTCTGGGTATAAAACTCTACACCTAGCACTGCCCTCAGTGGGTTTTCACTTAAGACTCAGCTAAAAATACAGAATATATTTTCCAATTTTATTCTTTAAGATTATGTACTAGATAAAAAATCCTATGCATTATATAAGACTCACTATTTCTCTGGGAAGAAGATGAAGGATTGAAACAGAGGAAGATACAGTAATGCATGAAAATGCATTTAATAAAAGTGACCTAATGCCTTTGTTACAGATTCCAAATTCAGTATCTCACACAGGATGACCAGTCTTGAGAAGAAACAGACAACTGTAGAATTTCTTAAAAGGTAAAGGTAGAAACTCAGATTTTAATCTTATAGCTCCTGAAACAGTTTGCCTGATATCCATGAGACTGAGCAAAATTCTCATAAATGATGTAGGTGTATTCTAGAAAAGACGAAGGGAAGTCCATGGAGGCTTTGGTGGAGAGGCTTACTTACTCATTATCTGGGCACCATGATTCTTGGAGCCTTAAGAAACCAGTCTGCCTATAATGGGATTAATATCCCTACTCTGCCACTTACCAAATGTGAGACTTTTTCAAATTTACTGGGATTTATTTCTTTCAGTTTAATAATGTGAAAAATGAAATCAACAGTAGAATGTCACCCATGAAGTTACTGTAATGGTCACATCAGTGAATATATTAACTGAGAATACTGTCTGCAAAATACTGCATAATTTTAGATACTTCATCATCATTAGGATTATTTCAATCTTACTGTTAATATATCATCATAACCAACATTTCTCTGTTCTTTGCAACCTTCCCTTTGGGATTTCCATTTTCCTCAGACTGGTCAACTATTTTATTCTCTCTTTCTTCGTCATTATTTTTTCCCCTTTATTTTTTCAGTTTTTCTCCCTCTCTCCTTTCCTTTCTTTTATAACTCCATGTTTTAAATTATTTTACATTAACTATTTGATGTATACAAAACATTCATTAACAAATTATAAGTTTTAATGAAACTTAATAACTTTATGAAAAATATAATAAATAAACACTCTCATACCCACCACTCAGGTTAGAAAATAGAGCATTTCCAGGATACCTTGAAGCCCTTGCTTGCCCTGCCTCCATCACTCCCCACCCCCTCTTCACCATGAATTCACTAGTATCTTGAACTTTGTTTGTCATGACTTTTTTTTTATGTGTAAACATTTTTATCTATGTCTGTATTTCTAATCAATGTATTGCTTGATGTTGCATATATTAAGACTTTAAATAAATGGGATTTTACTGTATGTAATCCTTTATGTCTTATTTTTCTTCTCAACCTCAGGACTCCACGGTACAATCATGCTCATTTTAGCTACAGATCATTCATTTTTCTTGCTGTCTAGCATTCCACTGTATAAACTCATCACAGTTATTTGAACCATTTTATTGTTGACAGACCTTTGTGTAGTTCCTAATTCTCTGGATCACTAACAGTGTTTCTATGAACATTCTTGTACCTATTTCTTGGTTCACATGTTTGAGAATTTCTTTAGGACAAGACTCTAAGAATGAGTTCTTGGGTAGTGGGGCATGCACCATTTTACTATATAATGTTAAATTGTTTTTCATAGTAACTACCATCAATGTATAACAATGTATAAGAATATAGGTTACTCCAGAGCCTCACTTAACACTTGACAGTATCTCTTTTTTTTTTTTTCCTCCTTGCTACAGCAAAAACTTAAAAGGAGATTGAATTTGGAATCTCAGTGTTTCTAGCATTTTGTGCGGCCAAAAGACATGCATCATTTTATCACAGTTAATGAACAATTTCATCTTTGAAACTTCCAATATTTTTACAAATTTGGCAAATGAGAATATTGATAAGAGTAATTTACAGAAAGTTAAATTTTTCAGTAACATAATTGGCCCTCCCATGTTCAAGCACATAAAAAAAAATATAACTCAGTGCACTATAATGGCTACACAGTTGAAAACATATCACTGCTATATGAACATGTTGACAAGTTGGAGGGCATTCTCTACAGAAAGGTTAGGGATCAAGGATACAGAGATTAAATTCCTCCACCTTGTGCTTTTGGAAATGGCATTGAGTCATGCCAGCCAAGCTCAGTGTGGAGGCTGACTTATCTTAAGAAGTGTGCATTCTCCAGTTCTACAATTCCAATGACAATAGCTAAAAAAAATCAGATGAAATAATTTGCTATTATTAAATATTAAAACTATACAGTATGCATGTTACTAATAATTAAATGCATAATGAAAAACAAATGTATTTATCTATATTTAAGATCCTTTTTAATAGAAATTCCTGTGGTTTCCAATATTAGAAGTACAAAGTTTGGTCCCATAAGCACAATTTTGAGAAGGGCTCTTTTGGTCTTTGAGAATTGCAATATAAAAGATTTCCAATGGAGAGAGTTAAGATAAGTGTATGTGCGTATGTATATATACATGATGGGGGGCTTGGGGGGTAGATAAAGACTGCTTGGGAAGCAAGAAGTCTTGCAAAAATTATCAGGCCTACAAAAATTCCATTCAGGCTGCCAAATTTGCATTAGTCCCGCCCACAGTTTGAAATGTCACCCCACCCTCTCTTTGCCATCTGCACCACCACCTACTGATTCCTATGTCTCTAGTCTCAGAGAACAGAAGCATCTGCCTATGACAGGCACATTCAGAATTGCCCCCCAAACACAGATTCAAATGAAAAATTGAAAGTATATATTAAAGTCAGGATGTACATTTTAGAGTCAAAACTTTACCATCATAAGGTTTTCAAGCTGGTCTCTTTTTCCCTTATTTCTCTATATTATAATAATACAATGAAGAGAGCAATTTTTATGGTGGATCTAAAATCACTTGGATTAGTAACATACAACCTGTGTAAAATTCTTTGCTTGCTGCTAATTAAGAGATATTGTTATTTTTTCCACTGATATTTACCATTTATTAATTTAGTCATTCAATACAGTTTTGAGCCATACAAGTAACTGAAGAAAAATCAATAAAATATGTTTTCTCTCTGTCTGAAGACTATGATCTAGGGTAGTGCTATCTAGTAGAAATATAATGTATGGCACATATGAAAATTTTTTTAATTTCCTAGGGGCCAGGTTAGAAGGAGTAAAAACAAAAAAGTGAATTTTAATAATTTTTAGCTCAATATGTCCAAGATGTTATCATTTCAACATGTAATCCATATACAAAATTTTATTGTGATACTTTATATTATTTTGGGGGCCCTATTTTCAAAATCTGATGCATATTTTATAATTACAGCACATCTCAATGGGGACTAGCCACATTTCAAGGGTTCATGAGTCACCTGTGGTCAGTGGCTGCAGTACTGGACAGTAGAGTTCTAGCAGAGAGAAGGCATTCATTCATCATTCCAGAGTGAGGAAAAGAGCAAATAAATAAATACAAAGCAATCAAGGGGTAATGAGGGTAAGAAGGGCTATTTAGGGAGACCAGCAAATCTTAAGAAACTGGAATGGTTTTCCAGAAGAATTTCAGTCCAAGGGCTGATGATGCACAGGAATTATACGTGCAAAACAGAGAAGCACAAGGAGAGAGGGAGACAGTTTTCCAGGCCAAGTGAATACCACGTGACAAGTTCAGGCTCTGAAATAAGTCCACTACAGGGAAGCATATGCAAAAGATAACGGTAGTTGAGTTTATATAATGGATGAACGTTCAAGTTGCAATGGGAGTATGTGGAACAGAATAATTCTGGGATCAGGAAAGAAGGCAAGATTGTAGCCAGGACTTGAAGAATGGATAGTTGTTTTAAAAAATGGAGGAGGAGGAGGATTGAGAAGGAGAGAAACCTTCCCAGGCAGAACGTAAAGCTTAAAGCCGTGAAAACAAAATGGGAACACGTGAAATTTGACAGTTCCTTTAGGCCAAAATTAGGGTGTTAGTGTTAGTGGCAGGAAACAAGTCAAAAGTGCAGCACTGGGGCCAGATCGTGAAGGGCCTCACTTGCCAGGACAGGTAGGAACTTTATGCCATAGATGATGAGCAATGATTGAAGAGCAAGCCATTGCCATGATCAGGATCAGGCTAGCACGGTAGAGCCATCCCTCTGCAATGGAGAGGCACTATCAGACAGAAGTGTCGTGTGGGAGGTCCACAACCTCTCCAACTGCCTTTATTTCTATTATCCAGGAATTTTTTAAAAGATTTTATTTATTTATTTTACAGAGAGAGACAGTGAGAGAGGGAACACAAGCAGGGGGAGCGGGAGAGGGAGAAGCAGGCTTCCCGCCAAGCAGGGAGCCCGATGCGGGACTCAATCCCAGGACCCTGGGATTATGACCTGAGCCGAAGGCAGACCCTTAATGACTGAGCCACTCAGGCACCCCTCCAGGAATTTTTTTTATGTCGTCACACTGAAATTCTTATTTGACTCTTGCCTGGTCATTTGGCCAAGTGGTAATCATGAAATTGTGGAGTGCTACTTGTTTTCATGTGTTAGTCGGTTTAGGCTGTCATGAGAAAATACCATAGACTGGGGGGGCTTAAACAACAGACATTTACTTTGTTATAGTTCTGGAGGCTGGAAAATCTAGGAACAGGGAGTCAGCATGTTAGCTTTCTGGTAAAGTCCTTACCAGATGGCTAATAGATGGCCATCTTCTCCCTGTGTCCCCACATGGAGAAGAGAGCTGGTGTCTATCTCTTCATATCAAGACCCCAGTCCTATTGAATTAGGGCTCCACCGTCATGAATTCATTTAACCTTAATCACCTCCTTAAAGATTCTATTTCCAATTGAGCCACATGGAGGGTTAGGTCTTCAACATATGAATTTGGGGAGGACACAATGCAGTCCAGAGCACAGCCTCACCAGACCAAGATACTTAGCCCCAGTCTTTAGGTCCAGACCACCTTGGGTCCTGGAAACCATCTTGCTCCCTGCCAGGGGTAATCTTGGAAAAGTCTAAAAACTGAGCACAGGAGCCTAAAACCAGCAATCAAATCTGTTGTTTTTCTGCATAAACCCATAAATTCGGCTATATCAGATTCTAATCACCAGAGTCCTATAAACCAAGAAAATACCCATATTTTTGCCTTGGTAACTTAGAACTTCTAGGACTTTTGCTCTCTCACTTTGCCTTTCCTCATTTTGCAATTTCAGTATAAGCCTGTCTTTTGATAATGGAATCCAGTATCCTACAAGCCGGACACATGGTAACGTCTCATCATATCTGTAATCCATTGCTTGGATCTAATTGGCTTGCAGGTCCTGTGGGTCCTAAGAAACCATATTTATTCTTCAAGGTCTACCTTAAATGCCAACTACTTAATAAAGATTTTTTTATTTCATCCATTGGAAATGATTCCTCTTTCATTTGAACTCCATTTTGATTTACTGGTATATATTTTTTTAAAGATTTTATTTGCTTACTTACTTACTTACTTAATTTATTTATTTATTTATTTATTTATTTATTTATTTGACAGAGAGAGAGAGAACACAAGCAGGGGGAGCGGCAGGCAGAGGGAGAGGGAGAAGCGGGCTCCCCGCTGAGCAGGGAGCCCGATGTGGGACTCCATCCTAGGACCCCGGGATCATGACCTGAGCCGAAGGCAGATGCTTAACCAACTGAGCCACCCAGGCACCTCTATTTACTGGTATATTTTAAATAATATACTTTCACTGCCCAAATTTTCTGTTTTCTTTAACAAGATTTGCAACTTGGAATCAACATACTACGGTGTGATTGGCAGTGGAAAGAATTGTAAAGAGAATGTTTTGGCATTAGAACAAAAAAGGTCTATATTTACCCTTCTTTGATAGTGGTCATAAAGAAGTTGCTGATGTATGAACATTTGATCAAAGACCTGAATGAAGAGAAGGAGCAAGGTCCCGGACCACTGAGGGGGAAAGGTTCCATAGGACTTGATGCAGGGGCTCCTTGTCTTGGCAGATAACTAATCATGAGGCCAACGAGGCTGTAGAAGATCAGTAGTAGTTGATGAATGCATCAGAAAGGTACCTAGGGAGATGAAGTGGAGCCTCCTAGGCCACAGTGAAAGATCTGGATATTATTGTTGGTGCTGCATAAAACCATTTGTAGGATTGGGGCACCTGGGTGGCTCAGTCGTTAAGCATCTGCCTTCGGCTCAGGTCATGATCCCAGGGTCCTGGGATCAAGCCCCACATCAATCCGGCTCCCTGCTCAGCAGGAAGCCTGCTTCTCCCTCTCTCACTCCCCTTGCTATGTTCCTCCTCTCGCTGTGTCTCTCTCTGTCAAATAAATAAATAAAATCTTTAAAAAAAAATTTGTAGGATTTAAGTAGCAGAGAGACATACTCTGACTTTTATCTTAAAAGGATCATACCTACAGGTGTGTGTGCAAAACAGACTTAAAGTTGGCAAAACTCTAACGGTGAGCAGTGAAGAAACGATCACAAATGTACACCAAAAAATGACAGTGGCTCAGATCAAAGAGGCAGTAATGGAGATGGATGGAAAGTAACCAGATTTTGATTGTATTTTGAACTCAGACGTGGTCAAACCTGCTGATGGATTTGTAATTATCAGTTTCAGAGTGAGGTCAAGACCGATGTTCAAGATTTTAAAACCCAACAACTGAGTAAGGGGAACATTTATCGAGATAGAAAAGGCAGAAGGAGGAGCAGATTTGGGGTAAGAAACATAAGATTTCTGTTTTAGGTATGCTAATTTTGAGGGAGTATGCTAATTTTAAGCTTTTAATTTGTCATGCAAGTGGAAATGTTGAGCAGGCAAATGGGTATGTTCGTCAGAATTCAAAGGTGAGGGGTGCCTGCATGGCTCTGACTCTTAGTTTTGGCTCAGGTCAGGATCTCAGCGTCCTGAGATCCAGCCCCGCCTCAGCTCTGTGCTCAGCGGGCAGTCTGCTTGGGATTCTCTCCCTCTCCTCCTGCCCCTCCCCCCATGTAATAAATAAATAAATACATCTTTAAAAAAAGAATGCAAAGGTGAGGTTTGGAGTAGAGATACAGATTTGTGACAAAGACGTAGCCTGTGTATATTCAGATTTATACACTGTTCCCTAGATCCTTATTGGCTTCCACTGTTTTGTGTTGCTCTCATCCTTTCCCTACTGAAATGGGCTCTGACTCTTGGAGACATCCCACTGAAGCTCTTCATTCCAGGCATTCGTACTTCCAGGTGACAGATTTCTGAGTCTCTTTTGTCCCCACTAGTCTTCCATTGCCCCAGTGCTCCTCCCTCTAGACATCTGCCTTCAGGGCTTGCGGAGGATCACAAAGAATTCTCCATGTTTCAACCTCTTCCATGATCGGTCCAGGTAAGTGAGCTACTAACTTCAAATATTTTTAGTTTCCTCTGATACAGTCTTAATACTTCTACAATGTTCTTCAAACGCACACATCTCATGGGGAAGGGAAAGATATTTTTCCCTTTCCTTACACTTTCTCCCTTCTCTCTACTCTAGAAACCTCTCTAACCACCTTCTTCCACAAGTGCCAAGACTCATTTGTTTGATGTTTCTCTACCTCACTGCAGATATATCTGAGCACTCCAGCTGGGAAGGCTGAAATCTTAGTGTGCTAGTAGAAGTTTAAAGAATTTAGAAAATCCTTTTTTTTTTTCCAAAATCACCTGGAGTTGAGACAACTGTCTTGCAGTTGTAAAAATCCAACTTTTGTCTTTCAAAGCTGAAGACCTATTTCTTTTTCTTTGACAGCTCTAATTCTGCCCCATTATGCATGCACACAGTAGCTGATTGGTGGAAGATGACATAGTATAGACACATGACAGAGAAAAGCACATTAACATATTTCAAAGGATTATTATACCTATTACATGTGTGAAGGTCTGTGACCATTTCTTTCTTCCTTTTGATATATTATGAGCTCCACTGGACATCTGTTTTGTTTCACTAATTTAACAATATTTGCCAAATACCTGTTGTGGTCAAGGCACTATCTTGGTGTTACATAAATAGGGATGAACAAGAAAGATGAGGTCCCTGGCCTCATTGCAGAAAGTGCTAGGAAGAAAAAAATGGGATAATTGGATATCTAATGTAGCAATGCGGATGCTTCTTATCTGAAGTTATAGGAAAAACAAAACAAAATTCTGGGAAGGACATTGATTATCTCATATAACATGAAGGCGGAGCTAGAAAAGTTCCTGGATGACCAATTCGAAAGCTCAGCTATCTCACCATTAACAGAAATTCTTCCTTCTTTGATATTTTTCTGCATCTTGGCCAGTCTTTTTTGCCTGGATAGCCTCAGGAACTCCAAATTAGCTGACAGTCTCAGATATCCTGGGGTAGTAAAGGGAGCATTCTTTTTTAAGAGATACATTTTTCTAGAACTGCCATGGCTTCCCGCCTACCCAGAGCATCCTCTGAACTGTATGACAGATTTATGCCTAAACTGACCAATTAGATATAGTCTGAGATGACCACTCTTGCCTTAAAATAACCAAAAGTCAGACCTTGGGGCTGAGAGAGGTCTGGTCTCCCTTGAAAACTCTGTTCTCCTAGGAGATGTGAATAAAATCAAAGCTCTGTTATCAAAGAAAAATGGCTGTAGACTAAGAAGCTAGAAGTGTCTGCTCTAGTGAGTGACTAGTTTGGAAGGAGTGGGAGCTCTGAGAAATCTCTTTGCGATAAAATTGAACTAAGATGTGACTGATGACAAAGACACAACCATGCAGAAATCTGGGGGAAGAGTATTTCAGGCAAAGTGCAGAGCAAGTGAAAGACACCCAAGATGGGGAGAGGTTTGACATGCTTGAGGCGCATGAGAAAGGCAGCATGAGTGAAGTTCAGAGGGTACCTGGGAGAGTGGCACAAGGACAGGGCCAACAAGGGAACACTAATGAAAGCTGCAGGTCTTGGAGGCCCCTGTTAAGAGGTGGTTTCGTTTCTATTCAGAAGTGAAAGTCTTGGTAAGAGTTTAAGCCTGGGAACATTTTAAGTCATCTTACAATGGTCATTCTGGGTACCATGTAAGAATGAACCACACTGAAGAGTAAAAGCATTTAAGAAGCGAAGGTAGTCCAACAGGCAACAAATAGCAATAGCTAGGACAACAGTCATGTACTAGGGATAGTGAGAAGGAGTCAGATGTTAGGTTTATGTAGGTGTCATGCTGACATGACCCATGAATGGAGTGCTTGTCAAGAATATGGAAAAGAGAGAAATCAAGCACAACTTTGGAGCTTGAGGCCTGAGCAAATGAGTTGATATGTGTGTGTGGAGGGGGATCTCTTAAGGAAAAACTGATCTTGTTGGGCTGGGGGAAATCCGGGGTTCTTTTTTGCACATGTTGAGTTAGATAGGCCAATTCCATGCTGGGAGAAATATGAATAGAGGGTTGGATATATGAGCATGGATATCTGGACAGAGTTTTGAGCTGGAAACATAATTTGGGTAATTAGAATATGGATTAGATTTTAGTTTGGGGGCCTGGATGAGATTACCTAGGAAAAAGCTTGATGGAGAAGAGGGCTCAAATTTTATCCAAGGGCATACTAACAGGTACAGTTTTGTGATACGAGCGAAGTGTAACAAAGTAGCCTAGAGAGGAGCCGTAAATATGGGAAGAGAAAAACTAAGATTCTGTAGCATCTCAAAAATCACAGAAGGACATGCTTCAGGATTGAGAAGTAGTCAACTTTGTCAGTGCTGCAGAGTGGTGGACAGAAGGCTGTAGGACTGACCATGACTTCAGCAAAATGGAGATTGTTGATGACCTTGATAATAGCCTTTAACATAGTCAATTGTAAATAAAGAATCGATGGGTGGGATGCTAAATTAGTGTACAGAAATATGCTGTATTTCTATATACCAATAATGAAGCAGCAGAAAAGTGAAATTAAGAAAACAGTCCATTTACAATTGCACCAAAACCAGTAAAATATCTAGGAATAAACTTAACCAAAGAAGTGAAGGACTTGTACTCTGAAAACAAGAAAACACTGAAGAAAGAAATTCAAAACAATGCAAGAAAAGGAAAAACATTCCATGTTCATGGGTTGGAAGAACCAATATTGTTATGTCTATACTCCTCAAAGCAACCTACAGATTTA
This sequence comes from Eumetopias jubatus, assembly GCF_037043125.1. Lineage (NCBI taxonomy): Eukaryota > Metazoa > Chordata > Mammalia > Carnivora > Otariidae > Eumetopias > Eumetopias jubatus. The sequence goes on from NW_028274820.1 coordinate 28,348,704, forward strand.
ATGCAATTCCTATCAAAATACCAATAGCATTTTTCATAGCACTAAAATAAATAATCCAAAAATAGCCAAAGCAATCTTGAAAAAGAAAAACAAAACTGGAGGTATCACAATTCCAGATTTCAACTTACATTACAAAGCAGTAGTAACTAAAACAGTATGGTACTGGCATAAAACCAGACACATAGATCAATGGAACAGAACAGAAAACCCAGAAATAAACCCACAATTATATGGTCAATTAATCTCCCACAAAGGAAAAATGAATATGCAATGGGAAAGCAACAATGTCTTTAACAAATGGTGTTGGTAAAACTGGACAGCCACAGGCAAGTGAAGGAAACTGGACCACTTTCTTTTACCGTACAGAAATAAACACAAAATGGACGGAAGACCTAAATGTGAGACCTGAAACCATAAAAATGCCTGGAGAGAACACAGGCAATAATTTCTCTGACATTGGCTGTAGCAACAGTTTTCTAGATATGTCTCCTGGGGCAATGGAAATCAAAGCAAAAATAAACTATTGGGACTACATTGAAATAAAAAGCTTCTGCACAGCAAAGAATATAAACCAACAAAACTAAAAGGCAACCTACTGAACGGGAGAAGTGCATATGCAAATGACATATCTGAGAAAGGGTTAATATCCACATTATATAAAGAAATGATATAACTCAACCCCCCAAAAGCTAATAAGCCAATGAAAAAAATGGGCAGAAGACATGAATAGACATTTTTCCAAAGAAGACATCTAGATGGCCAACAGACACATGAAAAGATACTCAACATCACTCATCATCAGGGAAATGCAAATCAAAACTACAAGGATATATCACCTCACATCTTTCAGACTGGCTAAAATCAAAAACACAAGAAACAACATGTGTTGGTGAGGATGTGGAGAAAAAGGAACCCTTGGGCACTGTTGGTGGGAATACAAACTGGCACAGCCATTCTGGAAAAACAGTATGAGAGTCCCCAAAAAATTAAAAATAGAACTATGCTATGATCCAGTAATCATACTACTGGGTTTTTACTCCCAAAATACAAAAACACTAATTCAAAGGGATACATGCACCCCTCTGTTTATTGCAGCATTATTTACTATGGCCAAGAAACAGAAATAGCAGGTGTCCATCAATAGATGAGTAAGGAGAAGTGGCATATATATGTACAATGGAATATTATTCAGCCATAAAAAATGAAATCTTGCCATTTGCAATCACACAGATAGAGCTAGAGTATAATGCTAAGTAAGAAACCACATGATCTCATTCATATGTGGAGTTTAAGAAACAAAACAAACGAACAAAGGGAAAAAGAGAGAGATAAACCAGGAAACAGACTGGTTAAGTACAGAGAACAAACCGATGGTGACCAGAGGGGAAATGGATGGGGGGTTGGGTGAGACAGGTGATAGAGATTAAGGAGTACGCTTACCATGATGAAAAAAATAAAATAAATTTTAAAGAATTATTGCATTAAAATGATATTCTGGTTTGCCTTATTTCCTATCTCACTGACATCCCAAGCTCCAACTGTGATTGATATCTAAAGTATAAACAGTTTTATTGTAATATAATAAATAGTTTTTACTTTACCACATTCTCACTGATTAGGCATCCTTAAACAGCTTGACTTAACATATTGTTGGGAGTAATTCTCCATGGGTCTCTTAGATTCTGTTCAATTTGCTGGTAGAGGAACTCAACAATTTTTGTTCTGGACTATCTTCCTGAGGACGTTTGTATAAAGAGCAATTTTTTTTATGATGAAAATAGTGTCTCCCTCTAGAGCAAAAAGGTGTCTTACTGTTGTGCATAAATAAATATAATGTCTTCTTCTGGGGCAAAGGTCAGTCAGACTTACTGACCATCATAAAGGATTTATTCCCTAAACTCAGGATTCCTTTCCAATAATGTAACCTACTCCAGCTATGGATAACATTTCCTCTTCAAATCCTTCTGTGTACATTATTCGGGTGCAAGCTTAAATGCTGATACTTCATTATCAGCTGATATAATGAGAAATAAGGTATTTTTCTTTGACCCGGCTATGAAACTGTGGCAAGCCAACTTGTTCATTTGCAAGTATGATAACATTTCCGACCCTTTGCAGTGCTTGACACGTACCTCAGGTGATCTTAAACAACAATTTCTTTCCAGAACTTAGTATTTAGCTCACAGTAAGTCTCCAGGTACACACTGTTTTTGATCTATGACAACTTATAAAAACTATGCACTTCAAGCCTTAACAAAATGATTTTGACTGCTATTTCTGCTAGAAAAAGAGGTGTTACTTGCAACCCATTAGTTAAATGAGGTAGCTTAAACAGACAGAGAGCGTATATTAGAACAGGATTTCAACAGCTCTCCACAGAGTCCAGCAGATTTTGGAGTTTATATTCTACTTTTTTCCCCCGAACTGGAGATAGAAAATTATGTTGTTTTGAAAAGGACACATTAGTTTCTGTGAAGAAGCAAAAACAAAAGCACTGGCATTCTGTGGTAACAAATATTGCTTTGGTAATGTATGATGATTTATTTCAGCCTTTCTTACACACTCAAAATAATAAATGACAGAGCTTAGAGAGCATGATTTCTAGCTCCTACTTTTGCAGATGAAGAAACAAAAACTCAGGCAAGCTAAGGAAGTTGCTTTTGTTAGTTATAATACCAGGACTGAATTTAGACTGCTGATTGTCATGTGATTTTTTCTTCCACAATGCTTTATATACGTGTTGCCTCTCTCCTCTGTTCCCAGTTAATTCCTTAGTGCCAGGAAGGAGGAATGTTTTGAAAAACAATATAAACTGAAAAGGGGGAACAACATGTCAGGCAAGGGAAAGAGTGAAGGTGAAGTTTATAGCTGAGGCTCCCCAGTCTCCTACAGCCACCTAGTGCCCGCAGACTCTACTGGAAAACAAAGGACCCAGACTGGAACTGCGTCATTTTGCTCATTAAAAAAAAAAAAAAAAAATCCTATTGGCTAGGAATTCAGAGAAATTGTTACGAGCAAGTCATCAACAAACATGTTACCACCATCCCCACACCCATTTATTCTTTTCATTAGTTCCCTGGACCAGTCAAACGAGAGAATAAATCAAATTTGTGACTATTTCGCATAAAAGCTTGGGGCTTGGTATCAACACACATGCACCCCCGATTTTTTCTCATATAACTGGTTTCTAGGCACATAGAGACATGATGTGAGAATCCTTCTGTGACTGGAGAAAAACGAGATTTTTACTAAACTATGACTCCATTTAGATTGGGTTGTTGGTCTCTATTTAACTGTTCCTGCAGAGAAGGAACACATTTCAATTTTATATTTATCCCTAGGCACAATAACAATCTTTGGTTTATTCAAAGTTGTACGATCACCTTCACAGTTGATCGTAGTCCCTCTTTGGAATCCACTAAAAAGTGCACAGAGACACTTCCATTCCATTTTTCCCCGTTATGTGTGCTCTTGTTGATGACGGTGGAGTCGGCTTGACTTTAAGAATGATTGATTTCTATCTCCAACCATGAGAATTTTGTTCTAAGTCAACTCCACTGAGTTTCTGATTTTATTCTGACTTCAGAGCTATAAAGCCATACGATCTTATTAGCAACAGAAATATTATCTATCAAGTTCTTGATATTTGGCTAGAAACTGGGAAGTTTATCTGCTGCCAGCTAACCAGTGAGAACTATTTTTACTGACATCAGTCATTTCTCTGTTTAAATGAGAAGCAACAGTGTGGAGAGTCTGAGCACAGCAGTTAATAGCTGTTATGATAGAGCCATTTTTTTCTTTAAATTAGCATCAGCATTATATCCCATTGCTTGTTAAGACCACTTCTGGGGTTTCCTAGGTTTATAAGACTTTTGAAGGTACTTGAGTGTTATAGTTAAGAAACCAGTGGTAAACAGAAACATTTCTTATTTAAACCAACATATACTTGAATTCATCCCGATCCGTATAAAAGCTGATCTTTAAAAAAATATGCAGAATTGTCATGTTTCTTCTAACAGAGAGTATTTTAACATGCTTATCCCTAAATTTGCCAATAGATGCCACTTATTACTTAATAAGTGGGATTCAATTTCACAGCACAGCTAAATTTAGACGCAGTTGCCTTACTCATGAAGGGACAAACAAACCAAAATGAATTTCTCATGAAGGGTGAGCCAAGTTAAAGTGAGTCTCTGTATGATCACCATACATTCATTATCCTTGCAACTGAAAACCTGTGACGAAAAGCACAGTGTTCTGTCTTGTGATCATTCTGTACTTAATTCAAACACTTGCTCAATCTGTCTTATGGATCTTGGGATATCTCTTGCTTTCTTGATTGCATTGTGATGCCTCACTCTTGCCAGCCTATCATTTCTTCATTACCAAATGAAAATACCTTAATAGTGCTCTCCCGGCTTTTTCTAGGAAAATCTTGGCCCACCGCTTCCGTTTTTTAGAACCTTACCCCCCTCACAGCTGCTGTGATTCACTCACTGGTTTTATGTCATTATACTGCCAATAAACAAAACTGTCCACAGCATTACCACTAAGGGATTGTTGTGTGTATTCATATGCATATTTTAAACTTTCTTGATATTATGGGCCATTGTTAGACTGAAGTCAAAAAGAGTTAATCTCTATTGCACTGTTAAATTCTAGTTAATTACATTTCTAAACTATTGATAAGTGGATAATACATTGCATTTAGTCAAAACATTATTATTCACTTATGGAAATTTATGTGAGTGCTTTTTTTCCAAATTAAATGATCAAAGGAATTCACTAAAATGGGAGTTAGGAAATTATCTCAGCAAACCTATTTACAATTTAGTAGGATCTTTTAATAGAGCATTTAACCGCTCTAGACAGCTAGCTTTTAAAATTAGCTTAAATTATTTGCAATAAACTAAAATCATACGTAATTCAAATTTCCTTCTTTTATTTATGTTTACCTACCAACATTATTTTTTTTTCAGTTTGAAGCAAATTATTAAAAGTTGTGGTGTATACTTTGCAAATATTTGCAGGCATTCTTAATCTATTACCTACTCTGTTATAATTGGTTTTCTTCTCAATTGTTACCTAACAGGCAGTCCCAAATGCTGCTGTAAAATTAATGTCCTTAAATTAGAGGTCCTGTATCATTATTCTGTTGGAAAACATTCAGTGAGTCCAATTTTCTCTTAGACCAAGGTCAAATGTTCTGGACATTAAAACCATCCACAATTTGAATCTAACTTTTTTTTTCTTTTTCCAAATCTTATCCCCTTTTACATTCTTTCACAGAATCCAAGAGTTTACAGAATTCAACTGTAAGCTATTTAGTGTGGGTTTTGAGATCAAAAAAATATGCAGAATTGTCATGTTTCTATTTAGTGCGGGTTTTGAGATCAAAAAAATATGCAGAATTGTCATGAAACTACTTTCAAGCATCTTAATTAGAATTTACCTTAAACAGTCCTTTTAAATTCTTTGGTTGTACTATACACTATATTTTTAAAGTAGGCTCTATGCCCAGCATGGGCCCCGACATGGGGCCCAATGGGGTCCCCAAGCAGGGCAAGCCCACAACCCTGGATCAAAACCTGAGCTGAGATCAAGAGTCTGGCACTTAAACTGACTGAGCCATCCAGTCACCCCAATGCTATACACTTCTTACAAGCCGTCACATGTTCCTTTTTCATCTCTTGATATTTTTTTGATCTTGGACTGAAGCACTAGCCATAACACTGATAACGAACACACCACTGCATGGTTTCCAATTCGCAGGACATCGTCTAGCACATTTTTTATTTTCTGAAAACTGTGGGGCTACCTCACTTGGAATTATCTTCAGGATTCAAGTGAAGAAACTGAAGCTCAGAAAGTTGTCCTTTGCTTGATATAACTTAAGTGACAGTGTCAGAAACAGAATCTCCATCTTTGATGTGCATCAAATGGGTTTGGCTTTTTTCCCATAGTTGCAAGCTGCCTCTGTAACATGTTAGCATATGAACGTTGTTCAGTATCACCAACATTATTATTACAGAAAAAGGAAGACAGGCAAGCAATCAAAAGAGAATGGTAGTTATTAAATACTAGATATTACTAAATCGGTATGATTACATAATTATATAATTAAGTATATACTAATATAGTTTTTACAGAATAGCAAAAGCAAATGTGAAAACTGAGATCCAAAAATGTCAGTTGGTTCTTCTGACGCCTGGGGTAACATTTTATACACCATTTAGACACGACAGGAAACTGAAAAGAGATTATGTTTTGATCATTCAGAAAATAGGATTTTTAGGTATGTCATATCATCACCAAAATTTAAGATCATATGAATTTAAGATCCAGAAACTAATAATAAATAACCAAAAATGGGTGTAAACTTCAAGATTGCGTGGTAATAGATGAGAAGGTGATGACTTTTAACAATCTCTTGTTTCCAAGTAGCAGAACTTAATTACTTTGAAACAACTCAAGTCGAAAACCTGTCAGTGTATTAGGGGCTAACTTGCCTGAGTTGGAATCCTGGCCCCGCTCCTTACTGGTATGAGATATGAAGCATGTTACTAAATCTCTGTTGCTCAGTTTCCTTACCTACAGAATCAAAATAATGGGAGCACCTCCCTAAGAGTCTTGTTCTGAGGACTGTACGGGTTAATTTGTTTTATATACTCAAAATCGTTTTTGGCGCAATAGACAAGATCATTGTGGACTGTGAACAGTGCCTGGTTCAGGAACGTCAGCCTTCAACGTCGTCATCGTATTCATAATTGAAAATAGTAATAAGGAGCCTATGAAATTAATACTTGTAAAATTTGAAAAAGAAACATATACCCAAAGATGATACATTTTCCAACAGCAGTTTGGGGTTAAAAAATAAAAGAACTAAATGATGTCTAGCTGGAAATGTTTAACCAAGTTGATTTAAATAAATCTAATGTATGACTAAAATGGAGACACTCTGAAGAAACTAGTGAGACTTTGTGATACTTAAAAAGTGAATTTGGGATTTATCAGGAATTGTAATCATTCTAAACATTCTTCCTAAATGTACTGCCAGATTTCTGTTCTATCACAGAGTGTGTGATTATGCTTGAATAACAGACTTTGCATGTTTAATATGTGTTGGTTTATTTTCATAAGTTAAATCTATCAAATTTATCTAAATGATAAAAAAAAAAAATCCTAACTAAGGGGCACCCGGATGGCTCAGATGGTTAAGCATCTGCCTTCGGCTCAGGTCACAATACCAGGGTCCTGGGATCGAGCCCCACATCAGGCTCCCTGCTCAGCTGGGAGTCTGCTTCTCCCTCTGCCTCTCCCTTCTGCTTGTGCTCTGTCTCTCTCACACAAATGAATAAATATTTTTTAAAAATCTGAACCAAAACATAAAATAAAACATAAAACTAATGAGTCTTAGCTTTTAGGCAGATTTCTTTTCAAATAAATCACTTTAAAAATAAGTAGCACAATGTCACAGGAAAGACATAGGAGGGCTCAATTTCTAGTTGGTTGGCTCAAATCAAGTCATCAAATCACTGTTTATAAATTATCTCAAAGTATAAGTGTGACTCCCTATAATGAAATTCTATGAAGATAAATAGTACTTTTAAATATAAATTGTTACATATTGATTCAATGAAGTGTTGTTTTGCAGAAATACTTTCATGTTGGCAACTGTGGCTGTGTTTTTCAACTCACCCTCTAGTGGCTTTAAACCAATACCGCATTATCCCTTTCAGTCGGGGCACGGGAGTCTCTCCTCTCTCTGGTGAACAACTGTTTCACAGAACAAGGTTAAATGATTTAGTCACATCTCCAGATTCATGTAGAGCAGTTTTTCAGTCATAGAAAGAAAATGGATTTACTTTATTGCCTTAATGATGTTAACAGATGAAGGAATCCAGTCATGAGTTGTGACATCCACTTCTTTTCTAATTAAGCATTTCTGTTGAGGGTCTCATACCTCCAAAATATGCTCTCAAGATCCTCATGGAGGGAAAAAGTAATTTACATTCTTCTGCGTGTTTACCTTTATTTATTTATTTTTTTAAAGACTGTATAATAATCTCTACACCCAAAGTGGGGCTCGAACTCACAACCCGGAGATCAAGATCTGGATGCTCTACCAACTGAACCAGCCACATGCCCCTGAATGTTCACCTTTAAATCAATTTTAAAATCATAAGAAAATGGTAAAATATTAAAAACCTGGCAAAAGAAGGATAAATGTACACATTTTACTAATCTTATTCGGAAGTTTGAAATATATTCTAGTTTTCCACGAAATGGCTAATAATGAAAAAAAATCCATTTTTTTAAGTTCAATCATTTATGTTACTTGATACTGATGTTAGTTTTGTTTTTACCATAATGTGAAGTAAGCAAATGTAAAATAGTCTTACTAGAATTACATGGATTCCCAACAATGACACTGAGGACACATCCGAAGTCCTTATTTGCAAACAACCACCCAAATAACTTTTCATTAAGACCCATTAAGGAGAACATCAGATTGCAGGGATTTTTTATTCTGCAAATAACGCTTTTTCTCCAATAATTTTATGAGGGATTCAGAATTCCACTATTTATTCTTTGACAGAAGCACTGACGACATTTTCAGATGAGCCTAAATGCAAACCAGAGCTTGTTATCTGAATTTTTTTTACGCAAGATACACTGTCACGAAGGGTAAAACTTATGCTCCGGTCTGGCATTACATCTGTTGTTACAGATTAATTTTTAATGATGCTCATTTTCCCTCTTAATAGTGCCCCAGTTTAAGATAACTACATTGTCACTTTACCTATGAGACAGTAGCAGGTCCAAAATAGAACCTATCAACAATAACGTGTCAGCCTAAAACCTCCCAACCATTATTAGAATCTGCCCGGTACTCATCAGTATCCTCAATTGCAAGCCATAAAAACTCTGCGCAAAACTTAAGGAAAAAAACATAAAGGAACCTCTTGGAGGCTATGAAGAGAAAACTATAGAGCATGTGTCCCAGGGCACAGAACAGAGAACATCTCCAGGAGGCTAAGTCATAGAAATGAATAAACTTTCTTGCTAGGGTTTTTTGGGATATTTTGGGATATTTTGCCTAAGTTTCATGGTTTGTGACATTCTGCTAAGATTTCGGTTTCAAGATCAGAGAACGTGGGGCGCCTGGGTGGCTCAGTCGTTAAGCGTCTGCCTTCAGCTCAGGTCATGATCCCAGGGTCCTGGAATCGAGCCCCACATCGGGCTCCCTGCTCAGGGGGGAGCCTGCTTCTCCCTCTCCCACTCCCCCTGCTTGTGTTCCCTTTCTCGCTCTCTCTCTCTCTCTCTGTGAAATAAATAAGTAAAATCTTAAAAAAAAAAAAAAAAAAGATCACGGAACGTGACTGCTCTTTAGTCGTATGTCCCTCCCGAGGCCAGGGAAAATCTGGGTCCTTTAGCTGGCCGTTCTGCCCAATCAGCTACGATGGGGAAAGCAACACTGGAGTGAATGAAAGGAAGGAATGCCAGGCAGGCAAACCACAAACGTCCACCCTGTACTGTTGTGGGGTGGTATGAAGAAATCAGCTCAGAGGATTTTTCAACAGTGAGAAATCCTTTTATTTATCTATTTCATTTATTTATTAAATTAATTAATTTATAGAGAAATCCTCTTTTAGAATTTGAATTCATACTTAAGACTGATAAAGATATTTATATCATCCTTAAACCAATGGTTTTAAATGTCGACATCAGTTTGCTTTTGCAAAATCTCTCAGGTCAAAGAAAAGAGGCCTGTCATGAACAACTGCTGTTTTCAGGTAAGCAAGTTCATCACTTTTTAACTGATCCAGATCTTAAGTTTACGTTCTGATTTACAGATGGAGGGACTCAGGAACCAAATGAAAATATTAATATAATGTTGGGGATCCATTCTTCTCAATCTGGCATTTAATATCCTCCACAACCAAGCCCAATGTTATTTCCACTGCTCTATCACACACATTCAATATCCTGGGAAATAAATCTCTTTGTCACTTGCAAACATGCATAGCATTTGCTTGATCCTTTGCCTTGCTGGATCTCCTTAGTATATCCAGCTGTGATGTATCCTTCAAGGGCCAGCTCAACTTCTTACTGTGAACAACTTGATCGTACCATCTCAGGTCAGAGTTATCTTATAACTCTGCCTGGCAACTGCAGTGTCTTGAACAAATTATTTTTCATGTGAATATGTCCTATACTTTTCACAACAGCACACATTTCTCAAGGGCCAGAATTCTTTCTCATCATTTTTTAAAAAGATTTTACTTATGTATTTGTCAGAGAGAGAGCGAGCGAGAGAGAGCAAATGTAAGCATGAGCCAGGGAGAGGGACAGAGGGAGAGGGAGAGGCAGGCTCCCCGCTGAGCAAGGACCCTGATGCGGGGCTCGATCCCAGGACCCTGGGATCATGACCTGAGCCGAAGGCAGATGCTTAACTGACTAAGCCACCCAGGCATCCCATTTCTCATCATTTTTTATATCCATAGCAGTGTGCCTTGATGTTTATTGATTGAATACCAAACTAGGTTTCAAGTAGCAATAATCAAACATCTACAGATAAACCAAAATAACTGCTATGCTCTCTGCTTTTTAAATATATATATTCAAAATTATTTTCCTATTGTCTTTAATAAGTTTATTTGAGCAACTCTCCATATCTTTCAAATACCACTGGGATCTTAGCCAGTTAGGCCAATGAGTTCATATCTGTTTACAGACTCAGAAGGAGGGCACTCCTCCTGCATGACTCCAGTTGATGTAATTCAACATCCTTTTATGACCTGAAAACCAGAGTGATAATTTTAAAAATAACGAGACCTATAATTCCATGCATTTTAATCTTTCAATTAATTTCAATGTTTGCATTAAACATAACGCAAAAGAACATTTTCCTTTCGTTCCTTTCTATTAGATAAGCTCTGTATACTGCTTCTAAATTTTCTGCAATATAGAGTTGCTGACAAATCATCAAGCATTTGGCTGGTTTTATATAAATCTCTGAAAGAGCTTGGAAAAAATCCAAAAGCAACATACAATTCTCTTATTGAAAACATCTATTGCTGCCTAAAGTTTACTCACATAACTATAGTCATGGTATCTTCAAACGCTAGAACTTTTTACTAAAAAGATGGTACTGTAATTGGTAATTATAGATTCTTTTCTATCACCTGTAATAGAGTTGTCTGGTACCCTAAAAACTATTTTATTTTACATATACACACATAACTCAAAGATTTAATTTACCTGGTTTTTAAAACAGATAGATGAGGAAGCCTGGGTGGCTCAGTTGGTTAAGTGTCTGCCTTCTGCTCGGATCATGATCCCGGGGTTCTGGGATTGAGTCCCGCATTGGGCTCCCTGCTCTGCAGGGAGCCTGCCTCTCTCTTTCTGTCTCTCATGAATAAATAAATAAAAATAAAAAAATAGATGATAGACAGATAGATAGATAGATAGATAGATAGATGATAGATGGATATAGGTTACAAATTGCCCTTTGCTCGTAATTGGTGTTTCTCAACTTTTACAGTAGTAACTTTAAAATGACATTGAAAATCTGTAATTTTTTTTTTTTTTTAATCACTAGCTACTCACGTTTGTTTATCCAGGGCTGTTCTCCCACCTACAAGAATTTTTCAGTTGAAGTCTTAAAGTCTATAATTTTTCTGTCCAAATTAAGATCTATAGATTCTTTGAAGCCTTATGTGCATATTTGAACATGCAGTCCAACCAATCACTTCATATGACTATGGTTCTTTGTGATTTGACACATACACATGAAACTGTTTAAAGCTATGGCATTGTCAGGTCAGAAGTGCATCTAATTCTCTAAATGTAAGTGACAATGTAGTTACTGGAAAGCATAGTGTTCATTTAATCTTCTATAAAAGCAAACATATATGCTATAAAAATCCAAGGCACCATAATGTGCAGAAATGTGGCCAGGGTCACACCATAATTACCCCAGTATTTATTAAATGCAAATATCAATATGCCATACTGTAGAACATTCCCACATCCACAGTAGTGTTATAAACTCTGTTTATTTTATTTTCAGGATCAACAACTTGTCAAATATAATGATATGCTTCTAAGGGAAAATGCATAATATCAAAAATAAATATGACTCTCCAAACATGGCGGCATCCTTACTAACCCACCCAAAGGGTGCCCTAGTGGCATTTGGTCTCCTTTCATAAAATCTCTATGAACACAACTCTGTATCTGAGCTTTGCTATCCAGCTCCTTTATTGGGGTTTCACTATAGGCATGATTAATTGAATCATTGCCCACATGATTGAACTCAAGTCTTCAGAGCCCTCTCTTCCCTAGGGGTCAGGTTGATTGATACGTGGCTCAAAGTCCCAGTCCTCTAACCATACACTTGGTCTCTGTGGCCTGAATAGCCACCATTCTGAGTCATCTTCTCACCTTAAACTATGCAAGGGACTACCATGAATCACCTGGTTAGCATAAATTATCAAAGTCCACCATGAAAACAAAACATTTCTATCACCCAGGAAATTTCAAGGATTTGAGGCTACCTCCCAGAAACCAGGGACCAAGGTCAGTCAAATTCTAACTATACACCACCCTCGCCCAAATCAATATTCTCTCTTGCCAGGACTAGTGCAATAGTCCCCTAACTGGTATTCCTCTTATCCTTTCACTTTCTTAGAGCCAATTCTCCACACGTCAGCTAAAGTGTTCCTTTCAAAACTTTGGCTGAATCATGTAATTCCTCTCTCTGCCCAACACCTCCCAGTAGTGGCTGTTGCGTTCCCTCAGAGTACAATCTGAGGTTTTACCACAGCAAATGAGGTCCTGCGTGACCTGGTCCAGAGCCACCTATCTGAACTCAACACCCATCAATCTCCTCCTCCTTTATTCTTTGGTAGCCCTGACAGTTTCCTAGCTACTCCTCAAATTTACCCAACAAAGAAAAGAATTTCACAGTTATGCTCATATCTTTCTCCCTCACTTCAACTTTGGCCTATTTCTCACCTGGGGTATAACTGCACTTATCTGCATGTTGCTCAGAAAAATTCCACCAGGTAATCCAGAGTCTGAATCCTGCCATCTTCAATGAAGATTGTAAAGTATCAGCAATTAAAACAAGTTTACAATTGTAGACTCAACATATTTTAACAGGAAATTCTGACTTTAAAACTGAGACATCTATCATTTTTTAATTGATAATATTGTATGTGTGATTAAGGAAAAGCAATCTAAAAATATTTTTCATCAATTAATAAATGTTTAAATGACTAAGGGCTCATTTATTGACTAAAATAATCAACTAATTCATCTTTGAAATAAGGAGAGTCTATTCTTTCTCATTTCAATTTCTGGACTAGATTAATATCCTAGTGTCCTGAGAAGGTAAAGTGGAACACTGTAAACAGGAATTGACAAGCTTTTTCTTCAAAGGCATAGATAGTAATTATTTTCAGTGTTGTGCATCATAAAGTTTCTGTCACAACTACTCAACTCTCCCACTGTACTGCAAAGTAGCCACATATAATATGTTAATAAGTGGATGTGACTATGATCCGGGCCAACCTTGCTTACCAAAACAAGCAGTGAGTGATATGTGGCCTGTGAGTCATAGGTGAAATAAAAAGGATATTATGGTAACTGATTATTTGTGTCAAGCGGAATTTTCTCAATTCAAAGTTAAAAAAAAAAAGAAAAACAAAAATAAAATTAAAAAACTACCCAGATCAACTGGATGCTGAAGGTCACATGAGACTTCCATCAACTTGCATCTTGCTGTTCTCCTGATAATATTTGTGATAAATAAAAGCTATCAATTTGAAAATATAAATTTATTTTCAGATTTCCACTTTGAGGAAGATGGAATAGACATATTTTTTTTCATAGTCCTCCCACTAATTACAACTAAAAATCCTGGACATTATATATAAAACAAAAATAACAAAACTCAAAGGCAGAGAGGAGAAGGCAGGCCAGCTTGAGATCTTGGGACCAGAATATAAAGCATGATGTTTAAGAGTGGGTTTTCTTTTTGCCTCATATATCCCAGACTGGATGCTGGAAAAGTGGCAACCCAGAAATACAAATGGGGCAGACAAAAATAACTCCAACAAAAGCCTGCTCTCTTTAGCCAAATGATTAGGAAATGGGCAGCTCAGGCAGAGAGAAACATGTTAAGCCATAAATAACTGCTCTACTCCAGCCAAACACCTGAGAAAAAAACTATGGCTCCAACTCTGCCTCCCTCATCAGCAAAGGTTGAGGAAAGATTATCTCTGGGTTGTGACAAGGTTCCCCAACCCACATTGTTGGTGGTGCCAGGGAAGGCCAAGGCTGGGAGCTAGGACTTCATGCCCACTGGGCAGTAAGGAGTGCCCCCTTTCTACACTGTCCACAGAGACCGCGTGGGGAGCACCATCGTCCACTACCAGCTGTAGTGAGTGAACACCCCTCCCCTTCCCCACCCGGGTGATGTGACAAGGACTAGAATCAGGATTTTCCCAACACCCAGTGATAATGAGGTCACTCTTTCTGCGCTGATGTTTCCAGGGGCCAGAGCCCCTACCCCCACTCGGCAGAAAGGAAGCACACCTAACCTTCCCAGCCAGGGTGGTTTCTGCAGAGGCCTCGAGCGGAGCTGGAACTCTACCCTACCCCGCAAAAAAACACCCTCCCCGGTCTCAGTGGAAGCCAAGTGGGAATTGGACTTCTAATCCTACCTGGCAGTAAAAAAGTGCCCCTCACTTGCAGGGCGACTGGGTGGCTCAGTCAGTTGAGCATCTGCCTTTGGCTCAGGTCATGGTCTCAGGGTCCTGGGATCGAGCCCCACATCGGGCTCCCTGCCCAGTGGGGTTCCTGCTTCTCCCTCTCCTGCTCCCTACTTACGCTCTATCTCTCTCAATCAAATAAATAAATAAATCTTAAAAAAAAGGGGGCCCCCTCACTTTCTTGCCTAGCTGCAGCAGTGTGAGAGAAAGCCAATTCAAAAAGGTTTCTAGAAAATCCAGTCTCATAATTTAATACCCGAAATATTACATCATGTAGAGAACTACAAAGACCACAGTTTGAATTTAAAAAGACACTAAATATAAACACTAAGATGGCACAGAAATATCTGACAAAGATTTTAAAGCAGGGATTTTAAAAAGGATTCAGCAAACATTACAAATGTGCTTGAAACAGAAAGAAAAAAAGCGGGGGGGGGGGAGAAACGTTTCAGAAAAGAAATAGTGAAGAAGGAAAAAGAAGAACCAAATAGAAACTGTAGAACTGAAGTATGCAATAACTGCAATTAAAAACTCAGTGGATGGACTCAACAGCAGAACGAAGAAGATGGAGGAAAGAATCAGTGAAGTGTAAAATAGAACGGAAATCGCCCATTGGAAAAACAGAGGGAAAACAGACAATAAACAAACAAACAAATAGCAGGGGTGCCTGGGTGGCTCAGTTGATTAAGCACCCGACTCTTGACTTTGACTCAGGTCATGATCTCAGGGTCGTGAGATCGAGCCCGGGATTGTCTCTGTGCTAGACATGGAGCCTGCTTAAGATTCTCTCTCCCTCTCCCTCTGCCCAACCCCTTCTCTAAAAACAGAACAAAACAGAGCCTCAGAGACTTGTGGGACAGTAACACAAGACCTACCACTACTGTTGTTCCAGAAGTCCTGAAATGGAAGTGGAGAGAGGGCAAGGCTGAAGAAGTATTAAGGCCTAATGACTCCAAAGTAGAATCTAGAACAATAAGGAACTCTCAAATCTCAATAGTAAGTAACTAAACAATCAGACAATGAACCAAAGGCATGAAAGCTACATTAAGGTGAATTTCAGAAAGTTTAATGTCCCGATCCTGCTGGAAGTCAGAGTGACCATTAACCAAAAAGAGGAACTTTTCCATCCTTTCTGGGTAACTTGGGAGTTTTTTTAAATTTATACAAATGTACTCAGTTGAATGCTTCTGCAGGGAGCAACTAATAATGAAAAGCCTGCATGTGACATAGAGGGCGGTCTGTCAGCAGATCAGTTACTTTTGTTAATACCACATGTCAATAGTGTGTTTTCCCCTAAGAACAGTTTCCTTTCGGAGGATTGCTTTTACTGACTATAAAAGGCTGTTGACGCTAGCAGTAATAACAGTGATTCCCACCACCACATTTTGCTATGACTTAATGGAAAAAAATTTACTAAGAAGTATTTATTTTATACATGTATGTCCAATACTGCATATGGCACAATTCTGGTTTCATATCATTCATGTATCAATGTGAATGGAGAGCATATATTACTATATGGTTGGGTAATCCTTATGGGGAGCAACTACTAGTAATACATTACTTAACACTGATTTCTTTGGTTAAGTTCAGCCATTTGTTTACTTCTACTGACAACTCAGTGTATAACAGCCTCGATAGGAGTCTGTGGGAGAGAATATGTGAATTTCACAATATGTATGTCCCAAGCTAAATAATTCTACAAAGTTTCCCTGACAGTATTCTTAACATTAAGTTACTATATATGAGTAATGACAATTTGGCTTTAAACAAAGAGTTAGTTAATAAATATGCTGGCAGTTTTTCCTTATTTACAATAAATGGTCTAAGTTGGAAATACCTATCACATATATGACCAAAGGGTAGGGTGTTTTTTTTTTTTTTTTTTTTTTTAAGAAAACCACTGTCCACTCCTCATCGTCATATTCCTCTCAGGGTTACTCAGGGTATTCTCCACCTACTAGACTTTTAAAATATTTGTTGAATGAAGGCATGAGTGTGAAAATTTATTCTCGTTGAAATGTTTATCCTAGGTTTTTTATCATTTTTAAGGACACTATTCTGCAAATTTATCACTGGAGTTAAAATTAACTGATTTGTGGCTATGTTTTGAGCATTCATTTAACAGAAAACCAAACATCACAAAACTTTGCAGGTCGGAAGGGAGTAGGAGGATATATTCACGTACTAAAAGAAAAAAGCCTGCAACCAAAACTACTCTCTCTAGTGAGGCTATCGTTCAGGATAGAAGACAAAGAGTTTCCCAGTCAAAAGTTAAAGGAGTTCATCATGACTAAACCAGTCTTATAAGACATGTTAAAGGAAATTCTTTGAGTGGAAAGAAAAAGCAAATCAGGAGTAAGGAAATTATGAAAGGAAATGTAGAAGTGATATGGATGTTAAAGCAGAGAAGCAGTAAAATCAGTTATATCTATAAAAATTATTCGAGGGATTCACAAAAGGATGCAAAGTATGACATCATACACTTAAACATGGGGGAGTAGTTAAAATTTAGTGCTTTTAGAATGGGTTCAAACTTAAGCTACCATCAACTTTGTATAGACTGCTATAGGCATAAGATGTTATATATGAACCTACTGGTGACAAATCAAAAATCTGTAATGCATACACAAAAGATAAAGAGAAAGGAATTCGAGACTAACACTAAAGAAAGCCAGCAAACCACAAGGGAAGAAGAAAGGAACCAAGAACAGGAGGGAAGGAAGGAAGGAAGGAAGGAAGGAAGGAGGGAGGGACAGCCCTAGACTTTTAAAAACTGGTCTGACCTTGACAGCTAGGACTCAGTGTTGTCAGAAGCTGGCCTGTCACTCATGGCTAAGGCAAGACATTGTTCCACTGAAAAACATTTTCAGAGTACATCAACATCAGACAAGTTCACTCTGAAACAAAACAAATCCACTCTATAATTTTATTTAAACAGATGAAAACAAGGTCATCGTGTCTCCTACAAACCACTGAATACTTTTCCAGGAAATATCAGTGACTGCTTTATAAAAAAAAAACAAAAACAAATTACAACCTTATCTTCATTCTAGTTGGCTCTCTATTTACATGTATTTATTGAGATACCCAGTCTTAACATTGTCCCTACTTTTCTTTTTTTGAAATTATTCTTAAATCAGATATGTCCTGGGTTGTCTGGGGACTGAAGAAGTTTAATAGCACCTTTCTTTTGAAAAATTTTCAACCTACAGAAGAGTGAAAGAACCATAACGATTCCATCTAGATTCAACTGTTCTTAACATTTTGCTACATTTGGTTACACACACACACACACACACACACACACACACACACACACACACTCCTAAGTTGTAGACTTATTCCTAAATAGCTAAACATGTTTCTCCTAAGAATAAAAATAATTTCCTAAATGACCACAATACCCCTGAGTTAGGTGGAGTGATGCTCTACCTTCTACCACTTCCCACCTCACAAAAGAATCCACCCCCAATATGGAGAACCTGTGAATCATTACCTTTGCTGATGTGATTAAATTAAGGACCTTGGGGAAATTATCCTGGAGGATGTGAGTGGGACCAACCTAATCACATGGATCCTTAAAAGTAGGAAATCTTCCCTTGCTGTGGTCGGAGGGAGATGTGAGAGGGAAGACAGGTTAGAGAGATGGAATGTTGCTAACGTAGAAGATGGAGAAAGAGAGCCCCAGAGCTACCCTTGCTGGTGGCTTCTAAAGGCTGAAAGAGACAAGGAAATAAATTCTCCCTTAGGGCTTCCAGAAAGGAATGCAGCTCTGTCAATACTTTGATTTTAGCTCCATTAGACCAGTGTGGGACTTCTAGCCAACAAAGCTTTAATACACTTTTTGTTGTTGTTGTTGCTTTAATTTTATTTTAATATGTTAATCACCATACATACATCATTAGTTTTGTTTTTTTTTAAAAGATTTTATTTATTTAACTGACAGAGAGAGAGAGAGACAGCGAGAGAGGAAACACAAGCAGGGGGAGTGGGAGAGGAAGACGCAGGCTTCCCGCCAAGCAGGGAGCCCGATGCGGGGCTCGATCCCAGGACCCTGGGATCGTGACCTGAGCTGAAGGCAGACGCTTAACCAACTGAGCCCCCCAGGTGCCTCTTACATCATTAGTTTTTGATGTAGTGTTCCATGACTCATTGTTTGCGTATAACATTTGTTGTTTTAAACCAAGTTTTGGGACACTTGTGACAGCAGCTATAAAAAAAGGAATGGAACTATTTTCATCTGTAAGAGAATGAACTATGATTTATCAATATACAGTCTACATTAAATTTTTCTCTAATTATCTCCAAAATATTTGTTATCGCTATTTTTTTTTCAGATCCAGGATCCAGTGAAACTTTACATATTACATTGATTATTTTGTCTCTTTAGTCTCTTTTAATCTAGAACAGTACACTTGCCCTTGTTTTTCATGACATTGATTTACTGACGAGTCCAGGACAATTGTCTTGAAGAATGTCCCTTATTCTGAATTTGTCTGAGTGATTTCCACATAATTAGATTCTAGTCACATAAATTCTTGGCAAAGACACTTCATAGGCAATGATGTATACTATTTTTATTGCCTGAAAACTTCAGGAACATAATGTCATACTGTCCAACTTGTGACACTAAATTTGATCACCTGGTTGAAATGGGGACTGCCTAATTTCTTCATTGTGAAAAGCTATGCATTTGTAATCGATAGGTCCTCCATAGACTAGCATTTTGCGAGTTGCAAACGTCCTGTTCCCCAACAACTTTTCACCCAATGGCTTCACCGCTGGTGTGATCAATTGCTGCAAGATGCTTATTTTTCTCATAAGTCCTTCTACATTTATTAAAAGAGACATGTTTCTATAAATCCAAGCTTTCCCATTTTCCCCAAACCCTCCTCTCCCTCCCTCCCTCTCTCTCTCAATAAGGTTACTTAGGGAATTCTTGATTCGATGTATAAAAACCACAAGTCTCTTCAAATCAAATACTGTGTTCTTTTGAATCACACTCATCTCAGAGAATTTCCTTACTTTCAGGCATAGGAGGATATCCCAGGTTGACCTCGTACATTTCCTGCTCCTAAACTATAATCAAGCACTTCCCTATGGACAGGAATCTCTGGCTTCTTTTAGTGTATGTGCTGCCGAAGCGAGCACTCTGGTTTCTTTTAAAGAGGAATAAAATATAGAAACCAAGACCTGAGTGCTATATGCACTCATTGCTTCTCGAGACGGATGTGAGGTTATTGATTTTTCAGGCTTTTTTCTTCTCTATACATTTCTACGTGTGGCTTTAGCAGCGTCCCATATGTTTTGATATTAAGTATTCTACTGTCATTTCATTTAAAAATTTCTAGATTTTTCTAAATATTGTGATTAAGTCATTCAGAAGATTATTGCTTTTTCAAACCTGTGAGGATTTTGTTAGGGCGGGAGTATTGTTTTTTGTTCTTTTGCTTTTAACTTCTAGCTCCATTGTTCTGTGATTGGAGAAAACACTGTGTTATTTTAGTACTCTGAAAAAGGATGTTGAGATTTGCTTGGACAAGCAAATAATCCATTTCATTAAATGTTCTGTGTGAACTTGAACGTGAATTGTATTTTGTGTAGATGTAATGCTTATTAATATGTCAATTAGGTCACCTTTGATAGTTCTGTTGTTGAAAGCTTCTAGATCCTTACTGAGTTTTATCTATTAGTTTCAAAGGGATTTGTGTTAACATCTCCAACTCTGAATGTGGATTTCTTAGTTTTATATAGTTTTGTTTTATATATCTTGAGGCAGTGTTATTACATATGTAAAAGTCTAGGATTGTTATATCTTCCTAATGAAGTGAACCTTTAGTTATGAACTATCTCTTTACTGATGGTAATGCTTCTTGCCATATGTAAGTAGAGCTATATCAGCTTTTTAAAAAGTGTTTGCATGTTTTTAAAAATTCTTTTACTTCTGGTCTTTATATCAAGAATATCTTTTTTCATAAGCGGCATAGTTTTTTTTAATTCTTAAAAAGTTTGGTTTGACAATACTTGTCTGTTCATTGGAGGGTTTAACCTATTAACATTTACTCTACCTCTATATTTGAATCCAAATCTACCATCTTGTTCTCTACCTTCTATAGGTCTCTTTTGTGTGCCTTTTCCCTCATTCCCGGACTTATTTTCTTCTTACTATATTGTCTGCTTTGTTAGACTTATAATTACATATTCTTTCACTGGTTGCTCAAGTGATTACATTGCTGATTTATTAAAGTCTAAGATAAACTAATAATCATAATTTCCTAGACAATGCAAAGATATTGGAACATATTAACTGGATTTATGCGACTCTTGCTTTATGCATTATTATTAAAAGTATTTTAAACTCCATAAGACACTGTTGTTACTGCTTTATCGAGTCAATGTTTATTCAGATTCACCCGTGTTACTTAGGCATCTCCTTGTTCTTCGTTGTTCCTCTATCTCCATGCTGCCTTATTGGATCACTTTTGTACAGGCAGACCCTTAAAGCACATCTTTGAAATAATGACTGAGACAATATTCCATGTAAAAAAATGATTATGAGATACCACAGATACAGTAGGGATACAGAAAACAAGTTGGGAGGTGTTAAGTTTGGAGAACTGTTAAGGTAGCCACAGAAAGATCTATTTGTAAGAGGGCTTCTGATTCCTTGAGGCTGACTGCAGGCTTGTGGGTTCAAGACACTTAAATCACCTAAGAACCAGAGTCAACTTTAAAACTTAGATGAAACCCTAAATTGGAATGAAACTGACTTTGAACCATGAGAGAACTTGGTCCAAAGACAATGTTTTGGACTAGCGTGCCGTAAGTAGGATTACTCCCTGTAAACCGCCCTCTACTCTCTAAAATGTATATATGAGTCCAAAGAAGGAAAGGGCTAGGAAAGAAAAGACAAGAGATAGTATATTTATTTTGGTTCCATTTAGAACATGGTTTCTGAGACAGTCCTTAAATTTGATCTCAGCTTTTATACTTTCTAGCTTTTTGATCTTAACCAATTCTCTTTTTGGTTTTTTCATTTCCTCAGCTAGGTAATGGTGTAATGAAA
The DNA here is from genome assembly GCF_037043125.1 of Eumetopias jubatus. NCBI lineage: Eukaryota > Metazoa > Chordata > Mammalia > Carnivora > Otariidae > Eumetopias > Eumetopias jubatus. Next base: position 28,370,556 of record NW_028274820.1, read on the forward strand.
TTGATTACCTTGCTGGGTTCTGAGAAATAAATGAAATTATCCATGTAAAATGATAATAAGTGTCTTATGCCTAATAAGAACTCAATAATGTTAGCCTACAACATTCATACAGATATCAATGGATATGTGTGTATGTGTAAGCCAAATATCGCAGAAGTCTTTTTCTTTTTTCAGCTCATGACTGGTCTAGAGGAAGAGAGGGCAATATGAATGAGAAGATCCTAACACACAAAGAAGTTGTCAAGTATGTAGTGGACGGCATCGGTATCTTTCTCAGATCGCCTGTACCGTCCAGTGCCCCCCATTCACCAGCTGCCGTGTGGGTTCGCTGATAGCAACTCACAGCTGCCCCCTGCATGGAAGAATTGCTGAACTATAGTTATCTCACCTCGAAAGACGTCCCTCACCCAGACCTGGGCACATGGACATGGGAACATACAATGGCTGCTCCCCTTGCTCAACGTGGAAAGAACTTGTTGGTGTAAACTTTGCTCGGAGTTTTCTTGGGGCCTCAGACTGAAACTAGTCTATCCCTGAGACCATATTTCTGCTTCATGCTGCTCCCATCACTTCCCTTTTCCTAAGAAATCACTCGAACAAAAGTCCTAATCTCAGGATCAACTTCCAGGGACTCCAACTCAAGACAAAAGGAGATATAAAAACAACCACTCAGTAGCCTTGAGGACAAGTGAACATCATTGAGGAATTTTCTTTTCCAGGCTCCAGTGTTTTATGACATTAAGCACCTAGAAACATCCTAAGAAATAACTAACGGACATTGTTTCTACTCTTCAACTAACCATAGTCTTGCATGTTACTAAAAATGTCTTTTTCTTTTAAAAAAATATTTATTTTAGACAGATGGGGGGGGGCTGGTGAGAGCAGAGGGGAGGGGCAGAGGGCGAGGGAGAGAAGGAATCCTAAGCAGGCTCCGTGCCCAGCTCAGAGCCCAACGTGGGGCTCGATCTCATGACCCTTGAAGTCATGACCTGAGCTGAAATCAAGTCAGAAGCTTAACCAAGTGAGCCACCCAGCCACCCCATCTTGTGCTTTTTTCTTATTGGAGTTATTATTCTTATTACATTGCATTTTAACTCACTCCAAGGTCATACTGCACCCTCTCCCTTTGCAAGCGACAGCCTCAGTGTCTCTACCGGCTTGTCTAATGATCATAAAAGGAATAACAAATGCTGTCATTTCTTGAATATTTCTACTTTCCAATAGCTGTTGCAAGTCCTTACATGGAATAATTCAGTTCACCCTTCTAAGTGCCTCATGAGTTATGGACCATTATGATCCCAGTTTCAAAGAAAAGGAAACTAAGGCACAGAATTATTAAAGGCAGCTTCTCAAGGTCAGAGTTAATAGAGATATTAGGATTCAAATTCAACCTTTCTGAATCAGCGCTCCTGTGTTTAACCACTGCTCTCTTCCATCCCATATACTCTAAGCCAGAGCGGGGTGAGAGAGTGGCTCATCTGTGTGCTGGAAAAGGCAAGAAAACAGATTCCCTAGAGAGCTTATGAAACAGGAACACAGCCCTGCCCACACCCTGATTTTAGTTACTGATACCCATTAGACTTCTAACCTACAGAACTGTCGATAAGAAATTTGTGCTATTTTAAGCCGGCAAATTTGTGGTCATTTATTACAGTAAGGATAAGAAGCTAATATGGAATTCAGTGAGATGATATGTGTAAGGCACTGATCCAGGTACACAGCTGGAACACAGACCTAATCTCCCAGGACTAAAAAGCATTATTCCTGCTGGTACGATCTGTTATTATTTATTATTAATGATATCATTCTGAATGTCTGAGAAGGCTTCAAAGACCAGTTGTAGCATGGATCGGTCTTGAAATATTGATAAGCAGTAAACAAGAGGAAGTGCCAGATAGAAGGCAAAATGTTGGCAAAAATATAAGAATGGAGTAACACAAGATTGACTGAGTACGAGGGTTTGGAGGCCTTTCAAGGACAAACTTCATTCTGTTGGAAACTTTTACAGTTGATGATATGTTGGAAACTGTTTTCAAGAGTTTAATCTGGCATATAGCTAATGGACAGCAGGAAAAGTTCAGGAAAAGGATCCTAACTCCAGCACTGAGATAAGAGCATGAGCTAAGGAAGTACAGGGAAGGAGAAAGAATGGGTGGCTAGGAGTTTCCTGAGGGCTGGCATTGTGTCTACCTTTCTTGGGCACATGTAAGAGAGTGTGTCTCAGTACTGGTCACTGAACACACACTAGTTTATTAAGGGAAGAAGCCATTTATTAAAAAGACTAAGACATGGCTAATGGCAAGTCCTCGGGACACCTGTGTGGCTCAGTCAGTTAAGCATCTGCCTTCAGCTCCGGTCATGATCCCAGGGTCCCGGGATCGAGGCCCATGTCGGGCTCTCGGCTCAGCGGGGAGTCCGCTTCTCCCTCCCCCTCTGCTGCTCCCCCCTGCTTGTGCTCTCTCTGTCAAATGAATAAATAAAATCTTTAAAAAAATTGTTAAGTCCTTGAAGTGCTAGGTTAACCTCTAACATACTTCTTTGATTCTCAGTATTTAGGTGTTTCCACTTACAATAAAAAAATATTTCTTTTTGGAGGATTTTACAATATTATTCCAACTTGGGGATGAACTGGAGCTCTGTGCAGAAGCCAGAGTGGGAGATGTTTGAATACCTTAAAAAGGTGATGACTGAATCCTCACATGTGGGTCAACTAACTCTTAGGCTATAGTCTGTACAGTGAGAAGCTGTAAATGGTTGGTCCGGTGATTTCCACCGTTTCCCAGAAGCTGAACCTCCATCTTCTCGTTCCTTCATCACTGCCTTTAGAAATATGAAACTCATTATTATTGTTGTTTAAATATTTTATCTATTTATTTGAGAGCGAGAGAGAGAAGGAGAGTACAAGCAGGCAGAGGGGCAGACAATAAGGATTATTAATAATCATTTACCAGAAAATAGATCTACCTCCAACCTTGCTGTGATTATTAAGTACCAAATGTAAATCTTGAGGCAGACACTGAAGGATTGAAAGTATCTGGAATAATGATTTAGAAAACATTAAGATGTTATTTCTGTATTAACAAGGATTCATATGCTTTTATTTGTTCCTTACAAAAGAATCCCGATTTCTTCCTACATATTAAATCATTTGATTGTACACTTGGTCTTTTAAGACTTCCTAAATGTCATGCAGTTTTAATATGATCTTTGTTTGTGTACGTGTGTGTATTTTGGGAAAGGTGTGTTTGCTAATAAATTTAAGACAGCATGGCTGCATTTTGTATGGCACATAACCCCAGTTCTGCGGAGCATTGTCATGGTTACCTGCAAAGTAGCAGGATGTATGTGGGTGAAAGACAAGGTTCAAACAGTATAAGAATAGGCTCTTTAACAGAAACCAAAGATTATGGACAAAGAGAGAAAGGTGGAGGAAGGTAGGAGGAAGTGTGAGCCAACCGATGTTCAGCTGGTTTTAAAATAAGAAATTGGCTAAAGAATTATATTCTGTAGTCATGATCTGATAATTATTAGTTTCAAATGGCTATGTCTCAGAAATTGCCTTCCTTATGGAAGTGGCCTCAAGAAAATTTAAAGAAAGTGGGCATAAAAATACGAGTAATGAAAATAAGAGAACTGATTAAGAAAATATTGAATGTGTTCATGAGGACATGGTGTGGTCTTCTGACTTCAGACATTTTACGATTACTGAAAAACTTAATAATCTAATTTGCAAACATAACTACATTTACCTAGAATATTTAGCCATTTTGTGTTTAAACTTCTTTGCAAGGATAATTTGTTGTTTATAACTCTTCTAAAGAATAAAATTTCCTTTTATAGATATTAAAAGTTTTTTTTTAAGATTTTATTTATTTATTTGACAGAGACGGCGAGAGAGGGAACGCAAGCAGGGGGAGTGGGAGAGGGAGAAGCAAGCTTCCTGCCGAGCAGGGAGCCTGATGTGGGACTCGATCCCAGGACCCTGGGATCATGACCTGAGCCGGAGGCAGACGCTGAACGACTGAGACACCCAGGCGCCCCTAGATATTAAAAGTCTTAATTATTGCTCAGAGGTGTCAAAATCTAGTTTGACTCTTGACTTATTTGTAACAACTTACTCATTATTTCATTTTGTTTCTTACTTTTCAGCAGCTTGGTCAAAGAGCAATATTAGCTTTTTATTTTTAGACTCTTCTATGAATTCAAAGGAAAGAGAGAAGGAGGAAAGAAAACCAGTTTATTTAAAAAAATCTAGATAACTCAATAGTAAATTCAACAACTACCTAGCCCTTCGCAAGTGCCAACCCAAGTGTTGGGACAACAACAACAAAAAACTGATAAAATATGATCTCTGTTACTGGGAATCTTAGGGAGAAAAATGCCACACGCACAAAACAGATAAGCAGACAAATATAGCGAGGCTGGTGTTAGGCTGAGGAAGAAGGTGACTGGGAGAACTGAGAAGAAAGAGTAATTCAAAAGAGGCTAAATTTGTCAGCAAAGACTATTGAGAACAAAACTACAACACAGGCTTGTTTATTATATCCAAAATGAATAAGAGAATATTTAAAACAATTTTCTCAACATCTCACTTTAGTAATAAAACTAGAAACATTCTCTCACCCAAAGACAGCAACAAATCCTTCATGAAAAATAGAGATGTCTCCAATCCTGTATTTCCAGTTTAACTTGTCCAGTTCTATAAACAATCTCAGATGTTTTAAAATTGGAAATCAGTTTCTCTTCCGATTGGCTTAAAATTGTCTTTAAAATATACATGATAGAAACATAGGCTGAAATGCTCAATACAATGAACATAAAGTTTGCCACAAAGTACACAACTTCATGATGTAGGATCAGATTTATGAAGGTACTACTTCCATATTCACTTTTTTCCCTAATAAATATTTTAGTACTATCAAACTCTGGAGTTTAAATTGACGCTCAAGATGCACAGGAATGAAACTGGTAAGAAAGGAACTATGGTTTTCCTGTTCCCAGGAGAAAATCTCTGAGCTGAAGAAGGACACTTTTTCTCCAGGGTCCAATTATAACACAGCCAAATATGTTCTGTGATGCATTTACAATTCTCCTGTATGCCCATGGAGTAAAACTTTCCACTTGTATGTGCTGGAATTTGCTAATGCATATTCCAAACTTTGCTTCATTCATCAACTTTCTCTCCAAAGGGGAAATGGGAACTAATGCATGCCTTATGAGCTCTCCAAATGATGTCAAATATACAGACATGTTTCAGAGCAGGCTCCTAGCTTAGATTAAACCAGGGTCTTCAAAGTAAGAACCAACAAAGACACACAGTTTCAGCTGATGGTATGATTTTGTTCTTAAAAAATATGACAACTACTTTTCTGCATCCCTCGTTCTCCCTACTACTAAAAAGAAATCTTTTAAGATTAGGAACGTAAGGGGGCGCCTGGGGCGCTCAGTCGGTTAAGTGTCTGCCTTCAGCTCAGGTCATGATCCCAGGGTCCTTGGATGGAGTCCCGTATTGGGCTCCCTGCTGAGCGGGGAGCCTGCCTCTCCCTCTTCCTCTGCCCCTCCACCTGCTTGTGCTCTCTTTAATAAATAAATAAAATCTTAAAAAAAATAAAAAGAATAAGAATCTAAGATCTCATCTGCAGCCCATTGACCCCCAATCCCTAACATTGCTGTGTACATACTGTGAAGGCAAGCAAGTATATCTCTAACAGTTGTCACAATTAGAAAAAAGATTTAGAAAACAATATGAACATTTGCAAAAGACAGAACCTTTTCTTATGAGCTTTTGGTATGACTTCTCTTTAAAGTAAACTGAGCTGTCATTCTTTTCCCCCATAAATAAAAACTTAGTGTTTTAATGCCAGCTGGTTGCCCCGCATCAGAACTTATAATAAAAAGGATTTTTTTTTGAAGAACGAGATTCTTTTTTACCCTCTTTAATAACACTATGTCTTCTAGTGCTTGTTTGGCTTTCCAAAATATACAGTAAGTATTCTCTGGTAAAAGAAGAGTATTTTTAAACTTATTAATAAACATTTTTACAACAGACTTAGAATCGTAATGTTAGAAGTGAAATAAGTACAGTAATCTTTCCATCTGAGCTGATCAATTTTATAGGTGTGGGCCTGAGGTCCACAGAAGTTCACTGGCCAAGGTCTCGTATGAGGGTCAGGAATGACACTAGGCCTAACATCTTCTGATGGGCTTTTACTATTCCTTAGAAGGGGAAGAACATTTGAATGAAATATTTTGCTAAATACAACAACAACAACAAAAAAGGCAGCAACAATACATTAATGATTCTGGGACAAAAGGGTAGATTAGAAACTTAAGCTTATGTTCTTCCTTTCCCCAAATCACAATACAGTGATAATGATGAAGATTTTTAAATTGCATCCTACTACACCCACAGTGAGGACAGGAAGGCAGGGCATCAGCAGAAAAGAGGTTTTATCAAATATCTGGAAAACACTAAGTGGAATGAACAATGCCAGTAGATAGAGCAGGCTGTGGGAATCCATTACACAATTCTGACAGAGGAAATGAAGAGGAGGAAGACCGGATTTGAACATGGAAATATTATGTAGTACTGCTAGGTACTTGACACCCTATCCAGAGCCTTCACATAAAGAACAGCCTGCTGCTAGCATGTTCTTAGTTAAACCTCCAACAGAGTGTAGTTCCCTAAATAACTCAGTGGAATTCTGGTGAGAAGGAAAAGAGCGAGAATGGGTGTCGGCATCCCAGCATAAATTTTGGAATTTAAGGCAAACTCAGCATAAAAGTCAGGTCCTTGACTCACCTTTAAGAGAATTGGTAAACATCCTCTATGCATAAGATAAATAGCCCTCTTTCCTGTTATTTACGAATCAATAACCAAGATGTTATTCACATTATTATTATGAGCCGATAATCAAGATATTTGAAAGTAAAAGACCAAAATAAAAAATAAAGAAACTTTTAAGAGGAAACGAAGGTAATCTGAAGAACAGAAGATAAAATAGTTTGTTGCTGTCGTTGAACACATTCACTCACATACTATATCCATGGAAAGCAGTTACAGGTTGAGCAAAAGTAGCAAAGAAAAAAAGAAACACCTGCTGGAAAGAAATTGCACAGCTGACAAACATAGATCTATGTTGACTTTAAAAAGAGAGTCAATATCCTCCTCAATGAGGGTATGTGCTATGGTGAGCGCTGTGAATTGTGTAAGACTGTTGAATCACAGACCTGTACCTCTGAAACAAATAATACATTATATGTTCAAAAAAAAAAAAAAAGACGAAGAAGACAGCAGGAGGGGAAGAATGAAGGGGGGCAGAAATCGGAAGGGGAGACGAACCATGAGAGACTATGGACTCTGAGAAACAACCTGAGGGTTCTAGAGGGGAGGGGGTTGGAGGGATGGGTTAGCCTGGTGGTGGGTATTAAAGAGGGCACGTTCTGCATGGAGCACTGGGTGTTATATGCAAACGATGAATCATGGAACACTACATCAAAAACTAATGATGTAATGTATGGTGACTAACATAACAATAAAAATTAAAAAAAAAAAAGGACCCTGCATTAGTATCAAGGACACAAGTGTGACTCAAGTCCAGTGAGTAAGAGGAAAGGGGGAAAGACAAAAGGTTTTTTAGAAAAATTTGGTGCCAGATCATGTAAAGAGTTTATATTCTCTTTTAAGTGGGATGAGAAGTTCATGGAGAGTTCCAGACAGGGGAAATTATTTACATTTTAAAAGGACTGGTCTAGTTATTATGGGAGAGTAAAGAGTGAAAACAGAGATAATTTAGGAGGTGAGAGGAGTAATCCAGGGGAGAGACAGTTGCAATAGTGGTGGTACTGAGAAAACACTGGTTTGGGGTTATATTCTGAAGGTAAGGCTCATGGGATTTGCTTGAAGATTGGCTGTTCAATGTGAAAGGAAAAGCAGGGTCAAGTATAGCTCTAAGATTTTCATTTAAAAAATTTAGTAAATGGGATGGGGCACCTGGCTGGCTTGGTCAGAGGAAGGAGAGACTCTGGATCTCAAGGTGAGTTCGAGCCCCACACTGGGTGTAGAGATTACTTAAGAACAAATAAACAGGGGCGCGTGGGTGGCTCAGTCGTTAAGCATCTGCCTTCGGCTCAGGTCATGGTCCCGGGGTCCTGGGATCGAGCCCCCATCAGGTTCCCCACTCGGCGGGAAGCCTGCTTCTCCCTCTCCCACTCCCCCTGCTTGTGTTTCCTCTCTCGCTTTCTCTGTCAAATAAATAAATAAAATCTTTAAAAAAAAAAAAAAAGAATAAATAAACATAGGGGCCCCTGGGTGGCTCAGTTGGTTAGATGTTTGGTTTCAGCTCAGGTCATGGTGTTGGGGTCATGATATCGAGCCCCATGACAAGCTCCATGCTCAGCTCAGGGTTTGCTTGAGATTCTCCCTCTGCCCCTTCCCCCCATTCACGCACATGCACATGCGCTCTCTCTCTAAAATAAAATCTTAAAAGAAACAAATAAAAAATTAAATTAATAAAAAATAAATTTGGTAAATGGTATTAGAATTTACTGAGACAAGGAAGAATGAGGTATGGTTACTGCAAGTGAACACCTTTGCTGTCAAGATGATTTCCTCTACTAAGGGCAATTTGAAAAAGCATAAAAATGATTTTGATTCTTAAGTTTAAGCTGTGTCCATCTTTTTCCCCTATGGCAATGCACATAGAAACCTGCTGCTGCTTCCATATTGAGGGAAGAAATGGAAAGAAACATACTTTGGGCAAAGTAACCTCTGCTGCTACTTCCATGGGAGATCAATATAATATGTATGTATAAATAGATAGGTATGTGTGCATAAACAGAGATCTTATATACACATTCTTGTTAAAGCATCTGTGAGGCACTTTTAAAAACTCATCATAAAATGGTATCCTAGAGCATGACACAGAAATGTGAATGCCTGTAACTTATGAGGGAATGTTTTTCAGGGGCGACAAAACCCTGAGTGGGTGCCCGGGTGGCTCAGTCGTTTGAGTGGCTGCCTTCGGCTTGGGTCGTGATCCTGGGGTCCTGGGATCAAGCCCCGCGTCTGGCTCCCTGCCCAGCGGAGAGCCTCCTTCTCTATCTCTGCCTGCCACTCTGCCTACTTGTGCTCTCTCTCTGTCGAATAAATAAATAAAATCTTTTAAAACAAAACAAAACAAAACAAAACCCTGACCAAGGAAGGGAATGAGAGGTGAGGTGTAGGATAGGAATGGGGAAGTTGCTGAGCAAGAAAGTGGTCTCAGTAAATTCTAGCCTTTAGCATGATGGAGGAAGGGACCTCTGGAGTTTAACTGCATCTGTAATTCCTTTCACTCTGAGATAAGGGGGCTGGACTTCTGTACCTCTCTATCAATCACTGAGCGAGTATGTGCTGTCCTGGAGGCGAGAGACCTCACTCTTGGGTGAGGTGGCCTCTGTGGACAAAGGGTAATTCTCTTAAGAAAAGGACAAGTGTGAGCTCATTTTTTTTCTTTGAAGATTTTATTTATTTATTTGACAGAGAGAGACACAGTGAGAGAGGGAACACAAGCAGGGGGAGTGGGAGAGGGAGAAGCAGGCTTCCCACGGAGCAGGGAGCCTGATGTGGGGCTCGATCCCAGGACCCTGGGATCATGACCTGAGCCGAAGGCAGACGTTTAGGGACTAAGCCACCCAGGTGCCCCATGTGAGCTCTTAATTGCCAAAAATCACAGCAGTTAGGACATGGGCCCACTGGCCCAGTGGAGGGGATACGGACGCAGATCAAGGGGGAACAAATACATTCTGAACAAATTAACAAACAACATATGAGACTGTAGGTTAAGATTATCTACCCCAAAAGCCATATAATCATCACTACTAAAAGTTTCACCCTCTAAATTATGAAGTAACTTTTCTAAATAGCTATAAGGTCAAGGCAAAATTCAAAACTAAAATTATAGATGAAGTGATCACAGCTATACTTACAAGCAAATTCATTTTATGAAGTGTTATCATTACTAATTAAGTGAGAGTAAGAGGTTTATTAAGCATTCAACTCAAGAAGTTTGAAGTAAAGACAAAAATAAGGAAAAAGGAAAAGAGAAAATCAGTTAGAGTACAGAATTTTATAAATAATCCACTATCTCCAGCATGTTTTCTTCTACTTTAACAGGTGTATTAAGGTATAATTTACACACAATAAATTGTACATATTTAAATGTACAAATTGATGTTTCAACATATGTGTACACTCATGAAACCATTGCCATAATCTAGATAATAAACATTTGCCATCCCAAAGTTCTCTTCATGTTATTTTGTAATAAATCTCTGATCCTCAATCCAAGAAACTACAGATCTGTCTTCTGCTGCTGTAGATTTGCAATTTTTAGAATGTTATACAGCATGAACCTTTTTTATGTCTGACTTCTTTCACTAAGCATAATTATTTCAATTTTTTCTTGTGTCTATTGATCTGTTCCTTTTTATTGTTGGGTGCTATCTATTTTATGTATATATTATAATTTGCTCATCTATGTATCTGTGGATGAACAGAAACAAACGGTTGTTTCCAATTCCGAGCTACTACAAATAAAATCGCTATGATCAGGAACAAGGCAAAGATGTGTGCACTTACCAAGTCTCATTCCCCCTTCCCTGCACTGCACCCTGGCCACTCTCTTCAGACAGTAAGCTGGGGCAATTGTATGGCTTACTTTGTTTGTCTTCCAACTTGAGAGGCAATTTTCATGGCATTTCTACATGTTTTGTGACAGTTTTTGTCCTGGAACAGTTTTTTAAAGATGTTTGTACAGCAAACAGCCTTAGAAAACACAGACAGTTCTCCCTCTAGAGCAGAGGAGAGATTTCTGACCAGGATAAAAAATATAATGTCTTCCTCCAGGGCAAAGTTTGGCCAGGCTTGCTAGTAGTCCCTTAATAAGACTGAGGGGTCTTGGGACTCCTGGGTGTCTCAGTCAGTTGAGCATCTGACTCTCGATGTTGGCTCAGGTCGTGATCTTGGGGTCACGAGATTGAGCCCCGCATCAGGCTCCAGACTCAGCAGGGAGTCTGCTTCCTCCTTCCCCTTCTCCTCCACCCCTTCCCCTCTCACTCAAAAAAAAACAAAAAATGAATAAATCTTTTTTTTTATTTTTTTTTAAGTTTTTTTTTTAATCTTTTTTTAAGATTTTATTTATTTTTATTTGAGAGAGAGAGAATGAGAGATAGCACTAGAGGGAAGAGGGTCAGAGGGAGAAGCAGACTCCCTGCTGAGCAGGGAGCCCGATGCAGGACACGATCCCAGGACTCCAGGATCATGACCTGAGCCGAAGGCAGTCGCTCAACCAACTGAGCCACCCAGGCACCCAAAATGAATAAATCTTAAAAACAGATTGAGGGGTCTTCTAAGTTCAGGGTACTTCTCCTGTAATGTACCCCCAGCATGTACAAGTAACACTTGGTCCTCATAATGGCAATTGAGGTTGGAGAAAATCTACTCCAAGTTGTTACTAATTGTTACAAGTACTCAACTGTCCAAATCCAGGCAGGCAGCCCCTTGCTGGCCCAGGCTATGGAACTGTGGCAAATCAGCCCAGCCACTGCCTCTGTGCTGCTGCTTAGCAACTACCTGACTACATGACATCTCCTCTTTCAGGCATCACCTTCCAGGGCTGCCTGATGTCAAAAGTCTGAAACTCGTACATATATTTTGCATTGATTTTTAATTGTTTCAGGTGAGAGGATAAATCCAATTCCTGTTTCTTGATCACAGTTAGAAGCAGAAGCCCTCATGCTGTTTTCTCCAAACACAAGCTAAAAATAATAAAAACAGACAGATACGTAGCAGTTCTAGTCAAGACGAAATCAGGGGAAACAAATTCACAAAATGAGAAATAAGCTTTGTAACATATCCAAAAAGACTAAGTATTATAAGATGATACTTATGGCAGGTACCATGTATGGCTAATCTAAGATCTATCCTCCAAACAAAATGTTGATCAAATAAGTAAATAAGTTATGCACTGTGGGAACCAGCTTCCTCTGTATGATAGAAGGGAACTGGAAATACGGAAAGGGAGAAAGCTAAAAGGAACCCTGTGGTGGTGAAATGGAACAGGATGTATCAATGTAAACTCAGACTTTCCGACATATGGATACATAAAGCAGTAAATACAGAGTACAGTGTATGCGTGTGTGCACATGTGCGTGGCTATCCACATACACTCTCTAGTTCTGTTTACTATCTGCAGTCAGTGACACCTCAATCGCCCAAGCCAACCTAGAGCTCAGATCTTGGCTTTTCAAAAGCATTTCTACTAAATGTAACCAGGGCACTTGGAAGAAATGGTAACATCACGCTCTCAGCAAGGAAATTACAAGATGAAACTGGAATATCTTGTACGAGGGAAAAGGCAATGCTCAAAGAATGCTGGGACAGATAAAAAGAGCCACCTTGCAAGGGCTCCCATTGGTCACATCAGGAACAACATAAATCACCCAATAATGGTAGTGATGGATTATAACCCACTGAATAAAATGAGAAACCACGAATCCATACCAAAATAAATATATACAATGAACTGAAAATACAATGAGGAAGAATATGCTTAACTAGCCTCAAACTATCTCCCCACACAGTAGATACTAATTTCAAAAGGAAAATAATGACCTTACAGTGGACAATCCCAGGAGATATCCTCTTAATCAAGGGCTCAATGTGAACCACCAAGAGCGCTGGGAAAAGTTGAAATCACGTGTATCCCAAAAGGATGCAAAGAGGAGGATGCAGCCATTGCTGTCACACTCCTGCCAAAAACATAATCCGAATCTAACCATGAAGAAACAACTGAAAAATTCAAATGGAGAAGCATTCTACAAAATAATTACAAACAACAGCAATGCCAAGGTCAAGAGAATCAAGTATGGAGGAACTCTTCCAGACTGAAAGACCAAACAGATTTGAAAGCTAAGCACAGCCAGTAATTATCAACTGCATGATTTTGCAGAAAAGACATTTTTTTTTTGAACAAGTAGTAAAATCTGAATGGGTTCTGAGAATTAAATGGAAAAGTCTATCGGTGCTAATTTCCTGATTTTGATAATCATATTTTCTTGCCTAGAGGGAAAGTCCCTGTTTATAGGAATTGCACGATAAGTTATTTGAGAGTGATATGCTATCAAATAATTCATTAAAAAATCTTACTGTTCTGTAAATTTGTGATTATCCCAAAACAAAAACTAAAAACAAACAAAAAAATATATGGACTCAAAAATATTCTCAAAATTATTCTGAAACCAGGGTATTTGATTCCACACTTTCAAAATATATTATTTCTTATTTTATGGGAATATATGATCTTCACACTATTAACAAATGCAGAATCTAGACGGAGAGGAGTAACATTTCAAATTGGTTTATGAAGCTATCATCATTCTGACACCCAAATGCCAAAATATAGTATATATGAGACAGAGCGCAATCATTTCTATGAATGTAATACAAAATCCTAAATAAAATACAACCATTCCAAATTCCATAGTAAATCATGAGCAGTTAGGGTTAAGAGTAGGAATAGAAGGTCTATATAAAATGTAATGATTCAATGCATGGGTACTGAGGTAAAATAATGTGACCTTGAGTCCTTGGGCTGCCAATGACTAGCTGGGTGAACTTGGAGAGGTTACCTAACCTCCTTAAGCCTCAGTTTTTTCCTTATAATCTACTTCATACATATAGTGTATATATATATATATGTTTTAAATACACATAAGCTAATTATTAAAAGTAGAAGATACATCAGTATTTCTCTAATAAAAAATGAGTAGTTCCCTTTGAATCTAAAAGAACACTTAATAAAGTATAATACCTAAGATGCCTAATTCAGGACAAAATACACACACACACACATCAGGCAATACAGCTATTTTAACAAAACAGAGACTGTATTAACTCTTTATTGTTGCATAACAAATTACCTCAAAATTGAGCGGCTCATGGCAACCATCAGCTTATCCCTCTCTCAGTTTCTAGGAATCAGGAATTCGGAAAAGCCTAGGTAGTTCTGTCTCAGAGTCTCTCATGATATTGGTCAAGATACTGGTTGAAGGGGGGGGGGGCGCCTGGGTGGCTCAGTCTTTAAGCGTCTGCCTTTGGCTCAGGTCATGATCCCAGCGTCCTGGGATTGGGCCCAGCATCAGGGTCCTGGGATCAGGCCCAGCATCGGGCTCCCTGCTCGGTGGGAAGCCTGCTTCTCCGTCTCCCACTCTCCATGCTTGTGTTCCCTCCCTCATTGTGTCTCTGTCAAAAGAATAAGCCAAAAATCTAAAAAAAAAAAGATATTGGTTGAAGGTGCAGTTATCTGCAGGCTTATATAGGGTGGAAAGTTTTGTTTCCAGTGTTGCTAGACCTCATGGCTAACAAGCTGCGGCTGGATGTTGGAGAAAGGACTCAGTTTTTCTCCACATGAGCCTGTCTTTCAGGCTACTTGAGTGTCCTCATGACATGGTACCTGGCCTCCCCTACAGTGAGCAATCCAAGACAGCAGGGCTGAAGCTCCTGTGTCTTTTACCACAAAGCTTTAGATGTCTTCCGTCACCTCCATAGTACTCACATGGAGCAGACAAGGGTGTCAACACCAAGGATGAGGGATCACCGGAAACCATCTTGGAGCCTGTCACACTATCTTAAGCCAGTAGTTCCTCTATGGTGAAACTTGGAGTGGACAACTTGGGGTTGACTACACGGCCCTCCCACAAACCTCCTTTGTTAGTGACATTCACAAACCGCAAGCCCTATGGCACACCAGATATTTCCTGCTTATTGGAAATGACGCAAGGCCGTGGCCACATTTATTTGGTCATATGACTCAGATCAAGGCAGGCAGTATCATTTTCCTGGGGACAGGAAGCTTCCAATATAAGCCTGGCTATCCTCTTAAAAGGAGGTATTCTAGCCTCAGAAATGGTAGTGAATGGTCACTTTGCAATGTACGAAAAAAATGAAGCAATGTACACAGAGAAATTCCTGAGACCTGGAGAGAAAATATATACTGCAATGGTTACTGGTTCGTTGCCAATGGAGCATCGATTTTTACTTTTTAAGTTCTCAGCACATCTATGTTCCCTCTAGGTAGGTTCAGATATGCTCATATCACTCCTGTCTTGTGGAGCAAAACACATAACCAAGGCAGGGCTGATTATCCCATTCCATCTTTTGGATGTAACAATGGCCCGGGGCATTGTGAGCATAGTGAGCTTTTGGTCTCAGTGAATCTCAGATTTTTAAAGACACTTGCTCTTTCCTGAGAGAATAATAATGCAGGGAGCCTTTGGATGTACTGGGTGTCATGCTGGAATCAGGTTTAGGCTAAAGCTGGCACTGAGGAAGACAAAGGGAAGAAACAGTAAAAAAACAGTCCCTGTTAATATATTTGAAAAATTATGCTCAGCTTTCTATAAAGCCTCATTTACCTCTAGACTTTTCAGTTATATGAGCCAATAAAGACACTTTTTTTTTTTCAAGCCAGAAGCATTTTTTATTTTGCAATTATCAACATGTAGAAACACTCCTTTTTTCCCCTCAAAGATGTGCTGGGAAGAAATAATAATTTCCAGATCTCTAGAAGTAACCTAATGTGAAAGTAGTTTTGGATCTGGCAGTATTTTCACATTTCTTTTATTTACAGAGCTTCTCTTCTCTCCCCTTGTAGTTTAGTGATAAGTTACACCTCTCATTATGCAGGCTTGACCGATGGTGGGGATACTTTTCTCCTCATACAATCATCAACCTAACAAAAAGGCTTAGTTCTTTCTTGTGGCCTTCACAATACAGTTGAATTCATGTCCATACTTGCACACAAGATGTTTCTTCTCTATTCTTATGTTTTTCTCCTAAAAATTTTAAAGAATTTCAAACTCACAGAAATATTGAAAAAATTTATAAAGAACAGCCATAAATACTTTACCCAGATAATTGACCAATTGTTAAGATTTTTTTTTTTTAAGATTTACTTGTTTGAGAGAGTGAGAATGAGAGAGGGAGAGCACATGAGAGGGGGGAGGGCCAGAGGGAGGAGCAGACTCCCCGCCGAGCAGGGAGCCGGACGCGGGACTCGATCGCGGGACTCTGGGATCACGACCTGAGCCGAAGGCAGTCGCTTAACCGACTGAGCCACCCAGGCGCCCACAAATTGTTAAGATTTTTTCCCATTTGGTCTTTCTCTCTTCTTCCTGTGTGTGGGTGAGTGTGTTTGTGGGTGTGTGCGTGTGTGCGTGTGTGTGCGTGTAGATACACATAGACCCACAGATTCTGTTTTATTACCCATTGGTAATAAAGACGCCTACTCCAGATGTTCCCCTCACTCCTTCTGCTTCCTGAACAACGTGGGTGATTCTCAGAGTGGCCCTGCGTGGTGTGGTGTCTCCTCTTCTCTAGAGAATTACGAACAACAAACTACCTTTTCAATGGCAGCTGCTTTCTGATCTGTTGGCCTCACCATAGCTAAACAATAAAATTCAAATTTAAAAACTCCTCTCTTTGTGGTTTGGTCTTTGTACAGCATAATGGGTGTCCATAGGAAGGAGACTCTTCCAGACTCTTCATGCTTGAGACCCAGAAACTAGCACAGCACCACCTCTGCCACAGTCTATTGACCAGAGCAGTAACACAGCCTGTTCACATTCAAGGGAAGGGTACAGGAACCCCACCTTGCACGGGAACGATCAAAAAAGTTTTTGCCATTCTTAGTCTGACAGAGTCCACCTTCTATCCACAAATTATTTATAGCCCTCTCGTATACAAAATCTATAGCCTCTTCCCCCTTCCCAAGAACCCAGTCTCATTATTGTTACAGCATCATTCTAGGACCCTGTCCTCTAATTCAGGTCCAGGTCCAAGGGACCGCCACTGGGGTGACGGTCACTGAGTATGGTGGCTTTCAACATGAAGGCCTATAGACTAAACAGCTAAGTTATCTGAGGTCCACAGACCCAACATAAAACAGTGAAGCCAAGATACAATAATCATAATAGACATTCCCATTGAAAGGGACGTGAGAATGGGAAACTGAGTCATAGCAGTAACTCCACTATTCTATAGCAATTCTGAAATCTTGCTGAGCACTTGTCTTAACTGATTAGGGTGTAGTGCTATTCCCTGGAACGATTCTTTGAAATGTCTGGATATAGGCTCCTGGTTCTACTGGCTGAGTCATCCTGCCATTTTGGCAAAGAACGTGTATTTGCCGCTGAAGAGATTTTTGGGCTTTCTACCTGCCTTTGGAAGATCTAGAAACCAAAGGCCTCTTTTCACTTTCTACTCTCTCTCATTGTTTTTTACAAATCATCATGGGATTCATTCTATGATCTACAAGTCATTCCCCCAGATCTTGTCAGATAGGCCTTTCTGTATTTATACCCAATGTAAAACTTTTGTGGGACAGGGCCCCTGAGGCTCCTAGGGGTCTTAGAAAGGGATTACAAGTCAACCTGTTCAGATCCTTAGAAAGTTTCTGCTTAAATGAAATACTCAATTAGATCCTTCTAACTACAGAAACAGAAAGTCCTACAGGGGCACCCTGGATTTATCTTTGGCCTGAAGTCATTACTTATTTTGTATACTTTTTTTCAGGAAAGGGCTGGTAATATGAAACCATTTTATTTTTAAATCCAGAAAGTCCTAGCTCCTTTATGTTATTTTATAAATTATCAAAAATCAAACAGCTCATTGTTAGTTCATCTCTTTCTTTCTGTATTTTTTCACGATATATTAGTTTCCTAGAACTGCCATAACAAATTGCCACCAACCGGGTAACTTATCACAACAGGAATTTATTCTCTCACATTTCTGGAGGCCACAAGTTCAAAATCAAGTGTTGGTAGGGCCATGCTCTTTCTGAAGATTCTAGGGAATAATCTGTTCCTTTCCTTTCTCTTTGCTACTGGTATTGCCAGTAGTCCTTGGTGTTCCTTGGCCTGTAGACACATCACTCCAATCTTTGCCTCTATTGTAACATGGCATTTCCCTACTTGTGTCTCTCTGTGTGTTTATGTCTCTTCTCCTTATAAGGACACCAATCACTAATATTTTCAAACCCTTATTAATAATCTCCTTGAGGCTCTTCCAACTTCTATCACTCAATCCCAAAGTCAATGCCACATGTTTGCTATTTTTTAATACACAGTCCCTCACACACACACACACACACACACACACACATTTATATAGTGAAACAAATTTTCAGAAATCATGACAGTATAGATCATGTCTTAGTACCTTGGCAAATTTCTTCTAAGAGGCTATTCTAGAGGAGCCAGAGTTACTCAGCTGAGAGCCCCGAAAAGAGGGTCTCACTAAATTAAGAGACTCTCCTCGCATGCTGGATGAAATAAGGAGCCCCATGTCATAGAAAATTACATGCCCCCCCCCAACAAAAAGAAAAGGAAAGCACATGGCAAGGAAATGCAGATGGCCTATAGGATGGAAAGGCAGCCTTAGCTGACAGACAGTGAAAAAGCATTCAGCTACAAGGAAATGAATTCTGCCCAAATTCTGAATGAGTTGAGCAGAATATTCTCCCTTTATCAGGCCCCCAGGAAAAAATGCAGCCTAACTGACATACTCCAGCCCTGTGAGACACTGAACAGAGGTCCTAGTTACATTGTACTTTGATCCTTGACTCATGGAAACCATGAGGTAATAAATGTATGTGTTTTATACTGCTAATTTTGTGATAATTCATGACACAGCAATTGAAAACTAATATACTTTATAAAACACAATTAAAAAGTAAGTAAAAGAAATTAGTTAGGAAAGATGAAGGAATAGGAAGATCCTGAGCTCACCTTGCTTCGCAGACACACTGCGGCAACAACTACATCTATAAGCTGACTGGAAATGACCCAAAGACTGGCAGAACAGATCTTCCACAGCTAGTCACAGAAAGACGGCCACATCAAAAAGGGTAGGAAAGGTGGAGATGTGGTCAGAAACCAAACCCTCAACACGACTAACCACAAAGAGGAGGGAGATCACAAACAGAGAAGCAAGGGGACCAGACAATAACACATCAGGCACTGAGCCCTGGGAACCCACACTGGGAAGACAAAGGACCCATGTCTGGCTTTGGAAACCAACAAGGCTAATTTCTGGGACTGCCAGAGGGTGAAAGGAAACTAAGTCTCTGCCCTTAAAACGTAGCAAGCCAAATAACAGTCTGAGACATAGCACAGAAGCAGCAATTTGAAAAGCACCAGGAGTAAACATGAAGGAGATTTATTGACTAATCTTAGAATGTGTGCTGGAGGGGCAGGGATCTTCAGATTTCTCAGGAAACAAAAGTGTTGTCAAGCACCATTTTTCTAGCCCTCCCCTAGCCTAGATGGCCGGATTTGGGAGGCAGTGCTAATTTTCTCATTTCCTGCTAGCATGGCATGCCCCTCTCTAGCATTCTCCTACAGACCCACCCCATCCAACTTACTTGCCTCAACAGGGAATCATCTATAGCAGCTCCTGCCACACGGACAGGCAGCCCTAGCTGACCTGCGCCAGTCCAAAGTAGTTCCTGCCCTGGGGAGTGGGAGAAGATAACCCCACACACCAGCATGCATATAGGTTCCTGTAGCCTGGCCTCTCAATTGGCTGCATGGGGAGCAAGCCCTTCCTTTTGAGGTGCCTGCAGCTATACTAAAAATTATAGCTAACTGCAGGAAGAGGCTAACTGCAGGAAGCTAGGCTGAATGCTGGCCCTATTCACCAATGAGCTTGTGATGGCTATAGCCAGCCTTTTCAACAGTGCAGGGAGCAAACCTTGCCTAGTGCACTCACAGCAGGCAAAGCAAGTCACCGCAACCAGATGGGCTGAAGGCAAATGTGGCTCAGCCACAAAAGGAGGGTGCAAGCTGTCCATATGCAGAACACCTCTGGAGCACCTGGTTCTGGTGACCAGGGCGGGGTTGCACTACTGGGCACCAAATGACATTATCTATATTAAGGCCACTACTTTCAAGACTGGGATACATAGCTGACATACCTAATACATAGAAAGAAACACAGAAAATTAGACAAAATAAGGAGCAAAGGAATATGTCCCAAATGAAAGAACAGGACAAAATCACAGAAAAAGAGCTAAATGAAGTGGAGATAAGCAATATGCCTGATAAAAAGTTCAAAGTAATGGTCATGGAGGTGTTCACTGGACTTGAGAAAAGAGTGGATGAACTTCAACAAAGAGATAGAAAATTAAAAACAAAATAAAACAGAACTGAAGAATATAATAATTGAAATGAAAAAGAGATTAGAGGAAACCAACAGCAGATTCAGGACCAAATGATTTGGCAGGTGAATTCTACCAAACATTTAAAGAAAAGTTAATACCTATTCTTCTCGAGCTATTCCAAAAAAAGAGAAGAGGAGGGGAACCTCTAAATACATCCTATGAGGTCAGTGTTCTCTTATATCAAAACTAAGCAAAGACACTACAAAAAAAAAAAAAAACAACAACAACTATAGGCCAATATCTTCGATGCAGAGAGATGCAAAGTTCCTCAACACAATGTTAGCAAACAAAGTTAATAATATATTAAACAGATTATTCACCATGATCAAGTAGAACGTATTACAGGGTTGCAAGTATGATTCACTATTTGCAAATCAATTAACGTGATACCTTGGTGTGCCTGGGTGGCTCAGTCGTTAAGCATCTGCCTTCGGCTTAGGTCATTATTCTGGGGTCCTGGTATCGAGTCCCCCATCTGGCTCCCTGATCAGCAGGAAGCCTGCTTCTCCCTCTCCCACTCCCCCTGCTTGTGTTCCCTCTCTCGCTGTGTCTCTGTCAAATAAATAAATAAAATCTTAAAAAAAAATTAATGTGACACATGATATTAACAAGAAGGATAAAAACCATATGATTATCTCAACAGATGCAAAAAAAAGCATTTGAGAAAATACAACCATTCGTGGTAAAAACTCTCAATAAACTGGGTTTAGGGGGAGCATACTTCAACATAATAAAGGTAATATATGAAAACCCCACAGCTAACATCATACTCAATGGTAGAAACCTGAAAGCTTTTCCTCTAAGATCAGGAAATAAACAAGGATGTCCTCTCTTACCACTTTTATTCAACATAGTACCAGAAGACCCAACTGCAGAAATCAGACAACAAAAAGGAAGAAAAGTCACCCAAATTGGTAAGTAGCAAGTACAACTGTCACTCTTTGCAGTTGACATGATACTATGGTAAAAAACAAACAAACAAACAAACAAAAACAACCTCAACTCCACCAAAAAAATGATTAGAACTAATAAACTCAGTAAAGTTGCAGGATACAAAATTAATATACAGAAATCTATTGTATTTGTACACACTAGTAAGGAAGTAGCAGAAAGAGAAATTAGGAAACAATCCCATTTACAGATGCACCAAAAAGAGTAAAATATCTAGAAATAAATTTAACCAAGGAAGTGAAAGACCTGTACTCTAAAAACTTTAAGACACTGATGAAAGGAACTGAAGATGACACAAATAAATGGAAAGATAAACCATGCTCATAGATTTGAAGAATCAATATTTTAAAAATATCCATGGTACCCAAAGCAATCTACAGATTCAATGCAATCCTTATCCAAATACCATAGCATTTTTTAAAAGAACTAAAGCAAATAATCCTAAAATTTATATGGAAGCATAAAAGACCTTGACTAGTCAAAGAAATCTTGAGAAAGAACAAAGCTTGAGGTATCACAATACCAGATTTCAAAATACACTACAAATACACAGTCTCTTCAATAAATGGTGCTGGGAAAACAGGACAGCTACCTGAAAAAAATGGATCACTTTTTTTTTTTTTTAAGATTTTTATTTATTTATTTGAGAGAGAGAGAGAATGAGAGGCAGAGAGCATGAGAGGGAAGAGGGTCAGAGGGAGAAGCAGACTCCCTGCTGAGCAGGGAGCCCGATGTGGGACTCGATCCTGGGACTCCAGGATCATGACCTGAGCCGAAGGCAGTCGCCCAACCAACTGAGCCACCCAGGCGCCCCAAAAATGGATCACTTTCTTACACCATAAATAAAAATAAACTCAAAATAGATAGAAGACCTAAATGTGAGAAGTGAAACCATAAAACTCCTAGAAGGTAACACAGACAATAATCTCTGAGACACTGGCCTTAGCAACATATTTAAGGATATGTCTCCCCAGACAAGGGAAACAAAAGCAAAAGTAAACTATTGGGACTATACCAATATAAAAAGCTTTTGAGCCAACAAAATGAAAAGAAAACCTACTGAGTGGGAGAAGATATTTGCAAATGATATATCTAATAAAGAGTTAATATCCAAAATACGTAAAGAATTAATACAATTCAAAACACACAAAAAACAATCTGATTAAAAATGGGCAGAGACCTGAATACCTATTTTTCCAAGGAAGACATACAAATTGTCAAAAGACACATGAAAAGATGCTCAGCATCACTAATCATCAGAGAAATTCAAATCAAAACCACAATGAGATATCACCTTACAGCTGTGAAAATGGCTAGTATGAAAAAGACAAGCTATAACAAGTATTGGTAAAGAGGGGAGAAAAGGGATCCTTAATGCACTGTTGGAGGACTGTGAATTGGTACAGTCACTGTGAAGAACAGTATGGAGTTTCCCCAAAAAATTAAAAATAGAAATACCATATGATACAGTAATTCCACTAGTGGGTACTTACCCAAAAAACACAAAAATGCTACTTCAAAAAGATATATGCACCCATATATTTCTTGCAGCATTATTTACAATAGCCAAGATATGGAAGCAACCCAAGTGTCCGTTGATAGTTAATGGATGAAGAAAATGTGGTATGTGTGTGCATGTACACACACACACACACACACACACTGAATTACTCAGCCATAAAAAATAATGAAATCTTGCCATGTGTGACAACAAAGATGGACCTAGAAGGAACTATACTAAGTGAAATGAATCAGCCAGAGAAAGACAAATACCTTATGATTTCACTTATATGTGGAATCTAAAAAACCCAACAAATAACCAATAAACCCAGACTTTTTAAAAAAACAATTTAAATTCAATTAATTAACATATAATGTATTATTTGTTTCAGGGGTACAGGTCTGTGATTCATCAGTCTTACACAATTCACAGCGCTCACCATAGCACATACCATCCCCAATGTCCATCACCCAGCCACCCCATCCCTCCCACCTTTGCTCCAGCAACCTTCAGTTTGTTTCCTAAGATTAAGAGTCTCTTATGGTTTGTCTCCCTCTCTGGTTTCATCTTGTTTCATTTTCTCTTCTTTTCCCCTATGATCCTCTGCCTTCTCAAATTCCACACATCAGTGAGATCATATAATTGTATTTCTCTGATTGACTTATTTCACTTAGCATAATACCCTCTAGTTCCATCCACGCCACTGCAAGTGGCAAGATTTCATTTTTTGATGGTTGTGTAATATTCCATTATATATTATATATTATATATATAAAACACATCTTCTTTATCCACTTATCAGACAGACTCTTAAATACAAAGAACTCATGGTTTCCAGAGGGGAGGTAGATGGGTGGATTGATTGGTGAAATAGGTAAAAGAAATTAAGAGGTACAAACTTCCAGTTATAAAATAAATAGGTCGTGGAGATGAAAAATACAGCATGGGGAATACAGTCAGTAATACTGTAATATGCATAGTGACAGATATGTATGGTGACAGATGGTGACCAGACTTACTGTGCTAAATGTTAAGTAGTGTACACAACTGCACAAGCACTGTGTGGTACACGTGAAATACAAATTGTATGTCACTGTACTTTAGTAATAAGAAAATAAGTAAAAAAATAAAAGCAAAAATGAAATCAGTAAGGCAACCTTATATCTAATACAATCTTATTTAGAGGGTGTATATACTTCTATGATAAAAAGATTGGGGAAAAAAGCAACAAACCATTAAGACCATCTCAAGAGGCTGGGGTTACAGGTGATTTTCATAGTCCTTTTAATTCTTCCATGGATTTTACACATTTAGTAGAATAAAACATTTCAAAAGAAATCAGTAAAAAAAATCAGAAGTAGATACTTGATAGAAACACAAAGTGTTTGACTTTCATCGAGAGAGTGACATGATTTGTGTCCCAGACTTCATTCTATCTCTAAAGGGCTACTGAATCTACCTTAGCATTTTATCTCTGAGTAGAAACAGTTAATTCCTAACCTCCTTTTAACATCTTTTATTTGGTGGTTGTACTGTCCCTTTGCCAGGTCAAAAGTTCTTTGCCATACCCACTGGAGTTTAGGGACTCTTGTAATATCTGTAAGTCTTGATTCTTTTGAATTAAAAGTAAAATTACATGAAATGTCAGTAGGATCTTCAATTCCCTAATATTAACACATAATATGAATACTTTAATACTTTACATTACTACTACTACTATTACAATTATTATTACTACAACTATTACCAACTATTACTATTTTTACTACTACTACTACAAAAATGTCTCCCACCTCCAAAAAACTTCAACACATCCTTAAGTCTTACTTCAATATTGTCCCCATCTTCGGTATTATCATTTAAGAAGAACCGTGTATTAAGATACTTGAATTATTTCAGAAACCAACCTTTGAATAGGACTCAAAAAAATACATGCTGACTAAAGCTACAGCACCATTTAAGATGCTTTGGGAAAGCTTTACCATAAATTTTGTAACAACGAAAAAAGGAAAAATTTGTTATCACTCAGAAAAATGCCCTATTTGTAGCTTCCTTGAAAGATAATTAGAGTAAATGAACACTAAACCCATGTGGCAATTAAGCCAGACTAGAAATAAACGGGCATTTTCTTTTTCTGAGTTTTTGCTCCACATTCATCAGTACTGCTAAATTAAATGTATGGATTTGCGTTAATTGTGAAAAGGACTAAATCACTAAATTGATAGGATTGCTCACATAACTCTATTCCACACTTACTATATTTTTGTTCATTCACCTCTTACATGCCATTTTTGTTCCTTCGGCTGTGATAAAAGTCATTGTGTTCTGACATGCCGTTACATAATCAAATCTTAGGGCAAACAGGATAACCATAACAAAAAGATGAAGAAATTAAGTAGATGCTTAGTTGATTTCCAAATTTCATTAGATTACAAAATTTGTCCCTGTTGGCTCTATGTTTTTATAGGAAAAGAGCTCTAAACGGGCTGCTTTTATGGAAGGAGCCGGCCTATATGAGAATTTCTAAATAGAAAGAACGTGCCATAGGAGATCTTGAAATATTTGGATCTTTTGCATATCTTTTCAGTATAAGATACAATGATGTGGGCGCCTGGGTGGCTCAGTTGGTTAAGTGACTGCCTTTGGCTCAGGTCATGATCCTGGAGTCCCGGGATCGAGTCCCGCATCAGGCTCCCTGCTCAGCGGGGAGTCTGCTTCTCCCTCTGACCCTCTTCCCTCTCGTGCTCACTATCTCTCATTCTCTCTCTCTCAAATAAATAAATAAAATCTTAAAAAAAAAAAGATACAATGATTTTGTAAACTAAAATTACAAAAGAAAGAAGAGTACTTATATCAGCACACCAATAGGGGCCATGGTATCTCTTAATGCTCTGAATGAACTCGATTTGGCTCCAGGGGCTAATTCTTTTAATTTTACGATCCTAAGTGATTACCTATTGTTTATTATATTACTTAATAAAAATGCTAACTAAGGGGCACCTACCTGGGTGGCTCAGTCCCTTAAGCATCTGACTCTTGATCTCAGCTCAGGTCTTGATCTCAGGGTCTTGAGTTCAAAGCCCCATGCTGGGCATGGAGCCTACTTAAAAATAAAGAAATAAATAAAAGTTAAAAATATGTTTTTAATAAATAAAAATGCTAAGTAAAATGCCATCTATTATCGTCAATTTGCTTTTTAATATTTATTTGGCATGTGAAGACTCCAACTTTTCATGTAATAATTATGAAATGAGACTATTAATCTATATATGCCGGCTTATGCACTGAGATCAGCAAAGGTCATATCTAGTGTCATTTGTAGTCTTTTTTCACATTATTTTCTTGTAATAAGTGATGAAAATAATATTGAATTATATATGTACGTTCTATTTAAGAAGAATGATATATAGAATTTTACAAAACTTTAGCCATATTTTTTTAAATTTCAGTTATATCCCATATTATGAAAATTTTCTCAAAGAAAACTAAATGTATCCAGATGAAGAAAGTAATTGTTGAGGTATCTCAAAGATTAATATTTATGCTTTATTTCTTCACATTTTACTAGTTCACACACACAAGAAAGAGTATCTTACTGAAACTCACTGTAAAGTTAGTAGAGAGAGACTCAACTAACTTTTATTTTTTTTTATTTCAAATCAAAAATAGCCATAATAAACTGCTTTTTGACATGGTATTTTTCATTTACTTTCTCATTAAAATTACTTTTTATATCAGAGTTATTATGGAGGAAGCACTACAAGGAGAAACAAAATAAATATATATATTTCTATATATTCTGACCCAAATTTTTATGAGCATTCCAGGCACACTGAATTTATTAGCAATGGCTTCCACACAGGGAAAGCAGTTTAGGTTATAGTATCAATGCCTACTTTCTTTTACGACGAGGGCCTGAGGTTTCATATTCAACAGCAGAATGGACAAAAGCATCATCTGGGAATATACAACACACAGAAAGTAGATAATTACAATGGAATTTGTAACATCTGTATAGAAGTGTATTGTTGCACAATATCTAATCGTTAGTCTGCTGGGTCTTAAACTAAGCAGGAATAATCCCGAAGGTTATTCATCATTCAATTTTCACAGCGGTGCATCAGCATGAATTTATTTAACACAGCCACTTGCATTATTTTGACACATTAGAAAAAAAAAATTGTTCCGTCTAATTGGCCTTCAAACTCTCACTTCCACCAGGACGTGTGTTAATCCATTATTATTTCACAGGATCTGTGCTACATGGCACACCGTGAAGGCTGCTTGGCTTTAGATCTGCTAACAAAGTTTCATTGTGCCATCCCCGCATCCCCTTTAATCACCCTCCTCTGCTTCTGTTGCGGTGATTATAAAAGCGTACATCTTCAAAGAAAGTCAAGACAGACATGAAATCTACAGTAGCACTCTCGAGTCAAGCCCATGTGGAACCTCACTGTCTAAAGAGCTGAGAGGTTCTGAAGGCTGAAAGCAGAGGCAGATGAGCCCTGTGCCATGAGGACTCCAAATACCTTTTGTCTCTCATTTGGTTATCTTCAAGCAGCTTTATCAGAGTCCATCACTGAGAATTGTTCACAACCCCGATTCCATCAGATGTCAAGATAAAGTGATTTCACAGAAAAAAATCATCTGAGACACGAGGTGCTTTTAGGACTACATCACAGCCTTCACTTGTTTATAGACAAACGCTTTGACTGAGATGCTTTAGAAGATAGAACTGCCTAAAAAATACTTTCTGGGTTTCCAGGCCTATTTCGTATTTCTCTTTTCTTTGCTAACTTCTTTTGGTCCCTCACTGCTTCCTTAATCTCACTTATTATCTTGCCTTATATTGGATTCATGAAATGAGAAGCATTCATTTAGGAACTGTGAATTCCTCCCACTGAGTAAGAACTACGCACATCTGCTCACAGGCACCCTACCTTCTCTATTGGACAAAGGCTCCCTGCTTTTATCAAAGGTGAACATGGACTTCTCTGCTTCAGTTCTGGGTCTCATTTCCTCTCACCTCAGCAGCCTTGTGCTTATAATGACTCTCTTCCTAACACCAATTTCTTTCGTCCACTGGATTATTCTCATCAGTGCGTAAACATGCTTTAGCACCACTTGAAACAAACCAACCCTGCTGTCCCACATCTTCTCCTACTGTCTCACCATTTACTCCTCTTCACAACAAAACATTTTGAAAGAGATGCCTAGAATTATGCTCCACATTATTTATCAACATTTATTACCCAACTCTTGCCATTCTTGCTTCTTCTAACTCTGCTCCTAATTTTTTTTGCTCACATATTTCAAAATAAATCTCAGACATCTTATCTTTTGTTCATAAACACATCAACATATATCTCTCAGATGAAGTCATTTAAAAGTAAGTACAATATTAATGCCATACTTAACAAAATACCAGTAATCCTGAATGATTTAATATCTAGTTAATAGTGTTAACTTCAAAATATTTAAGTGTTTGCAGTTATATTCCAAAATAGAAATGCTCAGAGCCAGTTGCGGAAACTCAATTTTAAAATACCCAGTTAATGCCCAATTTTTCTTAATGGTATCACAAGTACAGCGTCCCCATTACCTTTTTTTTTAATTTTATTATGTTATGTTAATCACCATACATTACATCATTAGTTCTTGATGTAGTGTTCCATGATTCATTGTTTGTGCATAACACCCAGTGCTCCATGCAGTACGTGCCCTCTTTAATGCCCATCACAGGCTAACCCATCCCCCCACCCGCCTCCCCTCTAGAACCCTCAGCTTGTTTCTCAGAGTCCATCGTCTCTCATGGTTCGTCTCCCCCTCTGATTTCCCCCCCTTCATTTTTCCCTTCCTACTATATTCTTTTTTTTTTTTTTTAACATATAATGTATTATTTGTTTCAGAGATACAGGTCTGTGATTCAACAGTCTTACACAATTCACAGCGTATGACCATTTTTTTAAATTAATTAATTTATTTATTTGACAGAGAGATTGAGAGCACGCACAAGCAGGGTGAGTGGCAGGCAGAGGGAGAGGGAGAAGCAGGCTCCCCGCAGAGCAGGGAGCCCAACTCGGGGCTGGATCCCAGGACCCTGGGCTGAAGGCAGTCATTTAACCAACTGAGCCACCCAGATGCCACCTTATCCTTTTTTTTTTTTTATTTGTTCAACAATATTTATTGAGAGCTTACTGTGTTCCAGGCACTGTTCTTTTTTGTTTTCCCCCTTTTTTTTCTTAAAATTTTTCTATTATGTTAATCACCATACATTACATCATTAGTTTTGGATGTAGTGTTCCATGATTCATTGTTTGTGCATAACACCCAGTGCTCCATGCAGTACGTGCCCTCTTTAATACCCATCACCAGGCTAACCCATCCCCCACCCTCCTCCCCTCTAGAACCCTCAGTTTGTTTTTCAGAGTCCATCGTCTCTCATAGTTCGTTTCCCCCTCCGATTTGCCCCCCTTCATTCTTCCCCTCCTGCTATCTTCTTTTTTTTTCCTCTTAACATATATTGCATTATTTGTTTCAGAGGTACAGATCTGTGATTCAACAGCCTTGCAATGCAATCCCCATCAAAATACCATCCACTTTTTTCAAAGAAATGGAACAAATAATCCTAAAATTTGTATGGAACCAGAAAAGACCCCGAATAGCCAGAGGAATGTTGAAAAAGAAAAGCAAAGCTGGCAGCATCACAATGCCGGACTTCCAGCTCTATTACAAAGCTGTCATCATCAAGACAGTATGGTACTGGCACAAAAACAGACACATAGATCAATGGAACAGAATCGAGAGCCCAGAAATGGACCCTCAACTCTATGGTCAACTCATCTTTGACAAAGCAGGAAAGAACGTCCAATGGAAAAAAGACAGTCTCTTCAACAAATGGTGTTGGGAAAATTGGACAGCCACATGCAGAAGAATGAAACTGGACCATTTCCTTACACCATACGCAAAAATAGACTCCAAATGGTTGAAAGACCTAAATGTGAGACAGGAGTCCATCAGAATCCTAAAGGAGAACACAGGCAACAACCTCTTCGACCTCAGCTGCAGCAACTTCTTCCTAGAAACATTGCCAAAGGCAAGGGAAGCAAGGGCAAAAATGAACTATTGGAATTTCATCAAGCCACCTTATCCTTTTAAAATACCACTTATTTTTTGAAGCAACTGGATTATATATACCATGGAATTCCTCTGATTACATTTTCTTGATGTCACCTGACATGTCCCTTTATCCTCCATATTTCTTGCAAGTTGACAGATCTAGAGGTTTAATTTGATTAAGGTTTGATATTTGGGTTTTTGTGGTTGAGATGTCGATATTGGCTATGCCAGTTACATTGCCAAGGATTCTCATCTGAAGAAATAAAGTCACCTTTCTTCCCTAATTCTCCCCTTTTGTAAAGGTAATTTTTTTTGACCTTCTACAGTGCCAGCTCACCCCATCTCCTACTTCATGTGCAACAGATAACTTCTCTGCTACTTCAAAAGGAAAGCTGTTAGGAGGAAAATCTCCCAACATCCTGCTAATGAATTAGTAAACGTACCCACATAAACACTTGAGTTTGTTTTCATTAAAACTGGAAGTGATGTTTTTCCTAAGACTCACCCAACCCTTAGAGAACATGCTCCACTGACTCCTTTCTTCTAGTTCAACTTTTTTCTGCTTTTATTCAGTTAGCTTTTGAACATGCTCCTATTTAAAAAATAATCAAAGAACTCTCTTTTAGTCCCTCAACCTTCTCCAGCTAATTTGTTCATCCTGATTCATAACAAAACCCTTTGAAGGAATTTTTTACACTCGTCACGAATTCTTTCTTACCTCCCACTCATTCCTCAACCCATTGCAATCTGGCTTCTTCTTCCCAACGTTTCCACTGAAATTTCAGTTGCTAAGGAAATTAGCAATTTCTACATCACTAAATCAAATGAGCATCTCTCAGTCTTACCTTGCTTTACTGCCTGGAACTATTTGTCAGTCTGGATGACGACTCCTTTCTTGAAAACGTCCTCTGCTTTGTTAAAACATAATGTAATTTTGGCATACCTCAAAAACCAACCAACCAACCAACTAACCAACCAACCAACCAAACAAAACCCAACACTCTCGGCTACTTAGGAGCCACCCCCAAAAGAATAATTTTTAGTCAACTGTCACCTCTGTTCGAGTGACACAATTACCACCAGAGGAGGATCTCCAAACTGACACCTCTGGAATATAGTATGATCATAGTTCCAAGATTTCTTCTGCCTCTATTTTTTTTATAATTTCAATCTCTGCTATAAAAAACCCTCACTAATTCCTAATGTCCATTTCCTTCATTTAGAGAGTTTTAATCAAGATAGTTAACTACTTAGGAGAAAAGTCAGTCTTAAAAGTGTACTCTTTCTATTTTATTTTACTCGAGACAAACAAGATTCTCTTTCTTCCAAAATCAGCTAATTAGAATGGGTGAATGGAGTCTGGAAACACAATTCATGATCATTGTATCTAAGAATGTTTATGCAGCTGATAAAGCAGTATTTTTTTTTTTAATTCTAGAGCCCCAAGGATTTAATTAAAAGTGGATTCAAATAACAAATAGAAGGGCGAGATGGTCTTGCTGGACAAGCCATTTTTATAATTATCAGCTACATTCTCACAATTCTATAATATATATTAGAGCAGGCTCAGAATAGATGCTCTAATACATACATATATATGATTCTCATTGCTCATTTGTGAATAAAACATTTTCTAGCCGAATAATTATCTTATTGAATATATTTTATAAAGATATTTTAATGGATTTTTGCAAATATTTTTAAACGATTTTTATAAAGATACTCTACAGAAATAATAATACTATTAAGAGACTAACACAATCACAATTGGATATGTGACACTGACTTACTATCCTTGTTAAGTCTGTTTGAGGACCACGCTGGTCTTAGTTCTATTGCACTACAGAGAATTTTATTTCTATTATGAAAGGAAATACTGTCTAGACTCTTTGTCATGTATTATCTGACATCATACATGATAATGCATTGATACTGGAAAAAAATCTAATTACTTAGTTAATATTATCTGGTAGTTATCACATAAAACTTGATTAAAAGTCAAGGTAAGCATGGTAAGATCAATTTTGTCTTAGTTGTGCATAAATTATTTGATTGTGATCTGGCTGTACTTTCTACTCAATTTTTATTAAGTTAGTTAAGATAATATTTTGGAGTACTTATTCCATAATCGGGCAAAACGTTATTAGTGCATAAGTGAGTTATGTAGCTGAATACGCTATCCACTTCTACTCATTGAAATAAATACAGATTTAAGTATACCATTATGTAAAACTAAGAAAGATGTAGTGATAATGTATGGCATATATATGACCAGTAAACTCAGACCAACGATTCCAGAAGTCTAAGGATCCTGAGGAACCTAAAATGTGAAACTGTGCTCTGTAAAATGCGAAATGTAAAACTGGTTGTATTGATGTAGAGATTCTAATTTGATTTTTTTTTTAAGATTTTTATTTATGTATTTGACAGAGAAAGAGAGAGAGCACAAGCAGGGTGAGCGGGAGGCAGCGGGAGAGGGAGAAGCAGGCTTCCCGCCGAGCAGGGAGTCCAATGCGGGACTCAATCCCAGGACCCTTGGATCATGACCTGGGCTGAAGGCAGAGGATTAACTGACTGAGCCACCCTGGCACCACTCTAATTTGATTCTTTATCTCAGTATAAGTAATATCCAATTTTCACGAGACTGTCAAGGTGTGAAATAAAAGCACTTTACCTCACATGTATGTATACACATTCTATCAATTTATTATTAATCTATGTGCACGAATATGTCAGAAACTTAGGGTTGTGTGTGAGTAGATCACATTTGGTACTCCAAAGCACTACAAAATATTGGAATTATTTCTTTGAATTAATTAAGAAAAGGTCTTCATTTATGCAAAAGAATGCATTGACATTTAGGAGAGACTCCAAATTACAGAAAAATTTATGAAAATATTCTACAATCAGCAAAGATTATTCATTCTAATAAAGTAAAAATAATATAGGTTCTAATACTAATATATGTTTAGGTTGCTGGAGTTATATTGTCAATAGTATATCAAGGTTGGCATACAAAAGTATACAACTACAGAGTACCTCGGTTTACTCTTTAGTTCCTAACTACCACTGACTGGTAGTAAGCAGCTTCATGGTTTACCAAAAGGAAAATTATCCTCTTTGTTCATTTCAGATTTTCCCGTGAAAAACAATGAGCAAGGTTACATATTTATTCAACTGTAATTCAACTACACTAATAGTTATTTATTCAAAAGCAATTGTACTAGTAGACATTTATGCAGGAGAAATTCAAAGGAAATTAAGTACCCTAGGAGATGTTTATTGAGGAGAAATTTAAGTAGGTATTTGTGTCCACACAACACTTGTACATGAATGTGCGCCGCACATTTATTTATAAAAGCCCAAACTGAAAAGAATGCAAATATCCATCAAGGGGTGAATGGATAAGCTATGGTACATCCATACAATGAAATGCTACTTGGCCATCAAAAGGCATGAACTGCTGCTATCCACAAAATAAAGGTATCTGGATACCATTATGCTAATTGAAAAAATAAGACATAAAAGATTATGTACATATGAGTCCATTATATGAAATTCCGGACAAGGCAAAGCCACTCTATGGGTCAAAAGGCATTACATTAGCCAGGTGGAGCCAAGTATAGAAAGATTAACTCTAAAAGTGTGCAAGGAAAATGTTGTGGGTAACAGAAACACTCTGTATACTTCATCTTTCAAGGTAGATGTCACTTCCTCAGGAAATTCATTTCTGGTTCCTGGGCTTTTGTTGTCCACTTCCTATCATTTTCTTTTATCATTCTCTGCTATGATTACCAATTCATTCCTGTATGCTCGGTTCCAAGTATGCATTTTAGGGGACAAGCAGATTACATTGTTTTGCTTTTCATGGAATTCTATCGTTCAAGCCCAAGCTAACCAATGGGCATTTCTTTGATGATATAAATAATCTGTATGTGCATAGTCCATTTAATAGATACTCATGATACGCAGCTACTGAGCCTCTGAAATGTTTCTAGTAAGACTGAGGAAGTAACTATTTGTTTTCAATTGATTTAATTTTAATCAATTTAAATTTAAATAGCCATATGTGGTTTGTGGCTATTGCACAGTACTGGTCTAAACAATGGCATCTCATATTGAATCGACCTAAAAATGTCAAATAAATAAAATATATGGTTGCATAAATAAATTACACAAGTTCTGTAGTTTTAAAAATTTGTCGTGCAGAATTGAGAAGACTTTTGGCATAAGACTGACTTGTCAGTGATTCTGGACTCTTTTATCATGCAGTCACTTTGTAAAGAGGTGAAATGAATGCCAATTTCTTTTTTTGATGGTACTTTATGCTCTCAGATATGGGGGAGAGGGGCTTTGGCAGCTTCTCCGTCCTGTAATTCAGTGCCCCTGCCCCTGTCCTCTGGACAAGAGATGGTATTTTTCCCTTTTTATAATAAAGGTCTTGAGATTTACTGATTTGACCATTTAGGTCATATCCCACCCTAATTAATCCCAGGGACCAGTGGAATATGGTGTTTAGGACAGAGGAGTAAAGTTTACTCCTTTGAGAAACATTTGGACTGAGAACAGAGAAGCAAGGTGTTTTCCAGAAAAAAAAAATCAGAGTATGGGTACTAAAAATGGGAAACATATAACAGGTGGCTGAAAAATCATTAATGTTCATTCAGAGATGCTCTAAATAATTTGAACTCCTTGCTTCTTTTGAAAAGAAAGGATTTAGAAACCTTTTAGTAAGGAAGAACATGTTACGCCTTTTAGTGTCATTCAGAGTAATCAAAATGAAACTACCACAATGTGTCCCTCAAAGAAATGACTGTCCACTGTTTTGATCATTCCATTAATTCTAAAGTAAGGTTGACCTATTACTTATTACCTTGTCTTTATTACTGACACTTTCAACAAATATTGATACTTTTGTTGGTTTTTCAAAGGTAAGTCATAGTCGTTCTGTTGTTTTTTTAAGTGGTTAGTTATATATTTCCCTAGAACAGAGCCGACCTAAATAAAATCATTGGCAGCCCAAAAGCCTTAGTTCTGGGATGGACTTGAGAGTAAAAGTATTGAACTAATCTATTTTCTAAGGTGTAGAAACTGAATTCCACATAGTTTGGTTACTCAATGTCATTTAATGGGGGAACTGGGAATAAAACTTATTTATGTCCTAATTAGTATGCTTTCAGATCTCTTAAAGGTCGACAATTCTCGTGAATATTCCTGGTAAAACAAAAAGATTTCTTTTGTTAAATGCATTTATGATAATAATATTCACGCATCTTGAGGTGTGGGATGGGAATAGATTAAATACAAATTAAATACAAAAATCACAGGAAGTAGAAGGGAAGAGAGGACCTCCCATAAGTTTAACAAAGGTTCAATGCATGTCACACGAGCAAGAGGGTCACACAGTCAAATGACAGGGGATAGTGTACTTCCTCTTCTGATGGTCAAAGAAATGACACCTTCTAAGTGGGACTCTGGGGCAGGTGTTGCTCTGAATTTCAAAAGCAGCTTTAGTAGTATATCCCGTGAAGGCTGCAAAATTGCATGTGCTCCTTTTTATTGATTTTTTTAAATGTAAGGCACACAATAACATATGGTAAATGGGGTGGGGGAGGTTATATTACCATTTTCTTGTTTACTTACCCTGAGGTCTCTTTATAGTACACATTTTCTTTACAAATACATTTCTCTCAATTGTTTGTGTAAATACACTTTACAACACTGTAAAAAGCACATTCTTCTCAGGCTTCTCTTTGAGGCTTGTTTTCTTTGAGGTATTTGTTGCTTTAAAATATCAGGGGAAATACTCAAAATCCATTCTATTCCATTGTAAGATATAAAAGGACAAAAGGTATTTTAGTGGGTGCCTGGGTGGCTCAGTCGATTGGGCAACTGCCTTCGGCTCAGGTCGTGATCTCAGGGTCCTGGGATCGAGCCCCACATCGGGCTCCCTGCTCCGCGGGAAGCCTGCTTCTCCCCTTCCCACTCCCCCTGCTTATGTTCCCTCTCTCGCTGTGTCTCTCTCTGTGAAATAAATAAATAAAATCTTTAAAAAAAAAAAGGTATTTTAGTATGATTTGAGAATACAGTGATTTTTCTTTAGCACAGCATAAGGCCACTTTTGATCTGGTCGTGTATAAATTCAGATCCATATCCATCACACATTTCTATATATTCTGTGGCCCAACCATAATAAATAACTACTAAGTTATTTATTAAGTGGTACTTTGCTAAGCACAACTAGGTACTATGTTAAGCACTTTACATACATAATATGAAACTTCACAACTCTGTGACAGGGGTGTTATTATATAATCCTCATTTTACTGCAGAATAAGCAGAAACTTAGATAAGATTAGTTAAGTTTGCAAGGTCACTGTTGGTAGTAGATGGATTTCAATCTCTACAGGATCCTAAGCCTAGGCTATTACATTCAGTGCCATATAAACTGCCTCATACTTCTTTCTCATAAACCATCATGTTATTTAATACCCTCGTGTTTTTATGTATTCAATTTTCATTGCCAGAAATGTCCTTAATCCTGTCCATCAGAAAAACACCTGTACATCCTTCCACCAAAATCTCAGATGAAGCTTCAGCCTCTCTTGTCCCTCCACACTACACCACGATACTTATGACAGGGCACAGTAATTACTTGTTTTCTAGTAAGATGTTTCCTCAGGCTGTGAATTCCTTGGAAGTAGATTGTGTATTATATATCTTTGACCCTGCAGTCTATCATGTTTCAAGTATCTTTCTACAAAAAAAAAAAATAATAAAAAAATAAAACAGGGATACATGATAAGCATGAGCATACTGCATCAATGTATTTATCTTTGACCCTTTACCCTATTGTGTAAAGAATAGTTGGTACAATCCATAAGTAAAATATCTTATTGTTACCTCATCAAGCACATAATAAAATCTTGAAAAATGTTAAGTCAATTCTTTTTTGTTTGCTTTTTCTATTCATTTTCTTTTTTAACCTTAGGTGCAAACAATGTAATTCAACCCTTATTGAATCTACAGTGTGGCAGAGGTTTGAGAGCAGCTTTTCTAAGAAATTAAACTGGTCTCTGTTGGTAAGAGTGTCTGCAAAGGGCAGAGAGCTCCATGCTCAACTGCTTTCTTTCTCCTTTGCCTTCTCTCCAATTCTTTACCCTATAAATCTCCTAAGACTTTGCCTTCAGCTCGGGTTGGCAATAAATCACTACTTGATCCTGTTTTGCTTGGAGAAAAGTGGCAGGGGAAGGGTGCCCATAGGGCTTAAGGTGGGGTCTGAATGATCAGAAACCTCCCTGGTGGTCAGTGCTCCAGAATACATAGCAAAAATAAAATTATATGGGGAGGATTCAAAATAGTAGTATAGGGAGATCCTAAGCTCACAGTCTCCCATGGACACAATAAAATCTATAATTACATACCTAACAATTCCCTCTGAAGAGGACCCAGACAATGAATAAACAGAGTATCCATAACAAAGCACAGCACCGTGATGGGTAGAAGAGACAGAGGTACAGTTTTGTCTAGTAAAAACCACACCCCAGGCATGGTGTTCTATAGTCAGAAGGGATCTCAAAGATATGGAAATTTTCTCTGAGTAGAAAGAAATCTGAGGTCCCCTCAGGCACCCTTAGATCCCACACAGGAGAGATAAAACTATAAAACCCCTAGCTTAGAAAACCAACAGGTAATACTTTCAGGAAAGCTATAGAACTGTAGGGAAAGGAAAACCTGCTCTTAAAGAGCTTGCATGCAGATTCACTCAACCTGAAAACCAGTGCAAAAATACCAGATCAAAAGTGCACACACCACATGTAAAGAGGAAATGCTTATTCATCTTAAAGAGGAGGCCAAAGAGGCAGAAGGCAGCTGGGCCTCTTCCTGAAGACTAAGACACTGGTAGCAGGCATTTGTGCTAATTAATTCTCACATGCTAATCCCAATGCCATTTAGGATTTCTTCCTTCATACTGCTGGGGTGCCTGGGTGCCTCAGTCAGTTAAACATCGACTCTTGATTTTGGCTCAGGTCATAGATCTCAGGGTCTTGAGATCAAGCCCTGCATCAGGCTCACACACTGGGCATGAAGCCTGTTTAAGATTCTCTCTCCCGCTCTCCTTCTTCCCCTTCTCACCAACCCCCCCACTCTCTCTCTTAAAAAAATACTGCTAATGCCAGAGGGTGCATCCCACTGACAACCCCATACAATCCTGCACCTTGGCTGGATCTCACAGCCAACAGGATGATAACCCTGCCCATCAGCACACCACCAGGAGTCATTGCCCTGCCGACACAGTACAACAAATGTAGCCCACATAAGAAATATCCCTGGAGAACCTGGCTCAGTGGCCAGAGGTGACTGTGCTTCTGACCTTCATAGGACAGCTCCCACAAAAGGCTACTCCCTCAAGATTAGGAGACATCACTGAATTCCCTACTACACGGAAAAAAACACAGAGAGGTAGGCAGAACAAAGAGACAGAAGAGTATGTTCCAAACGAAAGCACTCGACAAAACCTCAGAAAAAGAACTAAATGGAATGGATTATGCAATCGACTCAATAAAGAGTTCAAAGTAATGGTCATAAAAATGCTTACCAAACTCAAGAGAAGAATGGATGAACACAGTGAGAACTTCAACAAAGAGAGAGAGATGTAAGAAAATACCAGTAAGAACTGGATAATACAGTTAAGAGAATCAACAGCAAGTTAGATGACACAAGAATGTAATCAGCAATCTGGAAGACAGAGCAATAGAAATCACCCAAACTGAAGGGCAAAAAGAATTTTTTAAAAATGAGGATAGTTTAAGGGACTCTGAGACAATATCATGCATCCTAACATTCATATTATAGGGGCTCCAGAAAAAGAAAAGAGAAGGAAAAAAGAGTAGAATACTTATTTGAAGAAATAAGTGTTGAAAGTTTCACTAACCTGGGGAAGAAAATAGACACGTAGCTCGAGCAGCACAGAGAGCCTCAAACAAGATAAACCCAAAGAGATCTACACAAAGATGCAGTATAATTAAAATAAAAAAATTAAAGATAGAGTATCTTAAAATATCTAGAGATAAGAAATTAGCTATGTATAAGGGAATCCTTGTAAGACCAGCCGCTGAATTTTTAGCAGAAACTTTGCTGGCCAGAAGAAGTGCCATGATATATTCATCATGTTAAAACAAACAAACAAGCAAACAAGCAAACAAACAAACAAACAAACAAAGATTTCCAATGAAGAGTACTCTACTTGGCAAGAATATCATTCAGAACTGAAGGAGTGCTAAAGACTATTCCAGACAAGCAAAAACTAAAGTACCTCATCACTCCTAATAAGAAATATGAGGGATTTGTTTAAGCAGAAAAGAAAAGGCCATATATAAAAATAAAATACATGAAAGAAAAATTTCACTGGTAAAGGCAAACATTTGGTAAAGATAGATCAACTACCTATAAGGCTAGTATGAAGGTGAAAAGACAAAATTAATAAAATCTACTGTATCTAGAATAATTAGTTAAGGGATAAACAAAATAAAAAGATGTGAGATACGGTGTCAAAAACAGCAAATGTTGGGGAGGGGAGTAAAACCGAGGTGA
Organism: Eumetopias jubatus; assembly: GCF_037043125.1. Classification (NCBI taxonomy): domain Eukaryota; kingdom Metazoa; phylum Chordata; class Mammalia; order Carnivora; family Otariidae; genus Eumetopias; species Eumetopias jubatus. Next base: position 28,409,982 of record NW_028274820.1, read on the forward strand.
CTTTGCAATGCATTCAAACTTAAGCAAAGACCAACTCAAATAGATGGCTATAAAACAGAATGATATATATGAACTTCATGGTAATCACAAACCAAAAAACCTAAAATCGATGCACAAAACAGTAAAAACGTAACCCAAACATAACACTAAAGAAAACCATTAAACCACTAAGGCAAGAGACCAAGACAGGAAGAAAGGAACAGAGAAAAACTATAAAAAACAACAAGAAAACAAGTAACTAAATGGAATATATATATATATATACACACACACACACACACACACCCCAACAATTATTTTAAAAGTAAATAGACTAAATGCTCAAAAGACATAGGGTGGTTGAGTGGATAAGAAAATAACACCCATTCGTAGGCTGACAAGAGACTCACTTCAGACCTAAAGACACATACAGACTGAAAGTGAAGGGATGGAAAAAGATATTTCATGTAAATGGAAACAGAAAGAAAGGTAGGGTAGCAAAACTTCTCTCACAAAACAGTCTTTAAAAACAAAGACTGTAACGAGACAAGGAAGGGCATTCCCTAGTGATAAAGGGATCAGTATAGCAAAATGATGTACTGTAAATATCTCTTCACCCAACAATGAAACCCTCAAATATGTATACAGCAAATATTAATAGACACAAAGAGAGAAATTGATGGTAATACAATGACAGTAGGAGATTTTAACATCCCATTTATATCAATGGATAGACTGAAAATGGATAAGGAAACAGTGTCTTTGAATGAAACATTAGACCAGATAGACATAACATAACAGATATATATAGAACATTCCATCCAAAGACGACAGACTATTTATCTTTTCAAGTGCACATGGAATATTCTCCAGAATAGATCACATGTTAGGTTGCAAAACAAACCTCAATAAATTTAAGAGAACTGCATCTTTTCTGACTGCAATGTATGAAACTAGAAATCAATTCCAAGAAAAAAACTGAAAAAAAAGCACAAACACAGGGATACTAAACAACATAATACTAAACAACCAACAGGTAAATACAGCAATGAAGGAAAAAATAAAATACATGGAGGCAAATGAAAATGAAAACACAATGATCCAAAACATTTGGGATGAAGCAAAAACAGTTCTAAAAGGGAAATATATAACAATACAAGCCTACCTCAGGAAACAAGAAAAAATGTAAACAATCTAGGCTTACAACTAAATGGTCTGAAAAAAAGAACAAACAAGGCCCCAGCTAAGTAGAAGGGAGGAAATAATACAGATGAGAGTAGAAATAAATGAAATACAGATTGAAGAGACAATAGAAAGAAAAATCAATGAAACCAAGAACTGGTTCTTTGAAAAGAGAAAAACTGACCAAGCCTTAGCCAGACTCATCAGTAAAAAAAAGGACTCAAATAAAATCAGAAACAAAAAAAAGAAGTAACAACTGATGAGACAAAAATACAAAGTATTAGAAGAGAATATTATGAAAAATTACATGCCACAAAATTGCACAGCCTGGAAGGAATGGATAAATTCCTAGAAACATACAATCTTCCAAAAGTAAATCAGGAAGAAAATCTGAACAGATCAATGACTAATAACAAAATTGAATCGTTAACAAAAAACACCACCAAAAAATGAAAGTTCAGGACTTCTGGAGAAGATGGGAGAGTAGGACAATCCTAAACTCACCTCATCCTATGGATACTACCAGATAATACCCTATCCGTGTAAATAACCCAGTAAAAAACCTGAAGACAGGTAGAACAGATTCTTCACAGCGAAATGCAGAGAAGGGGCCACATCAAGGCGGGTAGGAAGGGAGAACACACAACCTAGAGCTAAATGGACCCACAGGACTGTCTGTGGGAGGGAGGGATAACACAGGCATGGAGAAGGGCAAGACACATACCCTCACATCAGGTGCCACAAGTATGGGGAACCCACATGAGAAAGACAAATCCCCACGTTTGGCTTTGCAAACCAGAGGTATATAATTTTATTTAGACATTTTATTTTGTTTTATTTCTGTTGCAGTTCATAAGATCAGAAAAATTGAAAGGAGGCATTCTGTGTGAAAGGACTTCCACCTGATAATTTTGGTTTTCTTGTTTTTTTTCTATGTCTTTATTTTTTTTTACTTTAAATTCAACTAATATATAATGTACTACTAGTTTCAGTAGTCAAGGTCAGTGATTCATCAGTCTTACATGACATATATCATGTCAGAGGTGCATAATTTTTTAAGTTCTTACACTCAGCAGGGCTTAATACCTGGAACTTTAAAAATCAGCTGGCTCAGCTCCAGGAAAAGTGGAGGATGGAGTCCCTGCTCTTAAAGAGGTAGCACAACAAATAACCCCATAGGGATATGGCACAGAGCAGCAGTTTTAAAAATGCCTGGGAAGTATGAAGGGAGATATGTTTATTAATCTCAGTACAGGTGTTAGAGGACAGAAATCCTTGAGAAACTTCTCCAAGAACAAGGAAGCTGGTGGGAACCATTTTCCTTCCCAACCTCCAAGCCTACATATATGGACACCTGCAGGAACCAGGATGGCACCAAAACTCTTCCTCTGGCTTACTAACACACATCACTCACATTCCCCTGTGAAAAGGCCCCCTCTATCCAGGCCTTGGTTCCTGGTCTCCCCCCACAGCAAACAGCTAGACAGCTACATGCAAAAAAATGAAACTAGACCACTTTCCTACACCATACACAAAAGTAGACTCAAAATGGATTAAGAACCCAAATGTGAGACCTGAAACCATAAAAATTCTAGAAGAGAGCACAGGCAGTAATTTCTCTGACATCAGCCACAGAAACGGAAACAAAAGCAAAAATAAACTATTGGGACTACATCAAAATAAAAAGCTCTGCACAGCGAAGGAAACAGCAAAATTAAAAGACAACCTGCTGAATGACAGAAGCTATTTGCGAATGACAAATCTGATAAAGGATTAGTATCCAAAATATATAAAGAACTTATACAACTCAACACTAAAAAGATAAATAACCCAATCAAAAAATGGAGAGAACACATGAACACACATTTTTTCCAAAGAAGATATACAGATAGCCAACAGATACATGAAAAGATGCTCAACATCATCATTCATCAGGGAAATGCATATCAAAACTATAATGAGATATCACCTCACAGTTGTCAGAAGGGGATTACAATAAAGACAAAGAAATAAGAAATGTTGGGGAGAATGTGGAGAAAAGGGAACGCTCATGGACTTTTGGTAGAAATGCAAATTGGTACAACCACTGTGGAAAATAGTATGGAGATTCCTCAAAAAATTAAAAATAAAAATACTATATGATCCAGTAATTCCACTTCTGGGTATTTACCAAAAGAAAACAAATATACTAACTCACATAGGGTGTGTGTGTGTGTGTGTGTGTGTGTGTGTGTGTGTGTGTGTGTGTCTGTGTGTGTGATGGAATATTATGCAGCCATAAAAAGGGATGAGTTCATGCCATTTGGGAAAACACGGATGGGCCTAGAGGGTATCATGGTAAGTTAAATAAGTACACAGAGAAAAACGAATACTGTATGATTCCAATCCTATGTGGATTCTAAAAAACAAAAGAATAAACAAACAAAAGCACGATCAGGCTTGTAAATACAGAGAACAAACCGATGGCTGCCAGATGGAAGAGGGGAAGGGAGGGATAGGCACAATGGGTGAAGGGGAGTAGAAGATACAGGCTTCCAGTTAGGGAATGAATAAGGCACAGGAGTAAAAGGCACAGCAGAGGCAACACAGTCAATGATAGTGTAATAATGTATTTTGCCAGATGGTAGCTATAATTATACTGAGTATAGCATAATGTATAGAGAAGTTGAATCACTGTACACCTGAAAGTAATGTAACATTGCATGTCAGCTATACTCAAAAAAAAATTTTTTTTTTTTTTTAGAAGAACCGTATACCATGATCAAGTGGAATTTATTTTAGGGATGCAAGGATGATGGTTCAAAATCCAGAAATCAACAAACATGACAGAACACATTAACAAAATGAAAAATAAAAATTTTATATGATCGTCTCAAAAGATGCAGAAAAATCACTGGACAAAATTCAACCTCCATTTTTGATAAAACAGGTATGGAAGGAATGTATCTCAACGTAACAGAGGCAATGTATGACAAGCCACAGCTAACATCATGCCTAGTGGTGACCAGCTGGAAGCTATCCCTGCAAGATGAAGAACAAGGATGGCTGCCATCTACTTTTATTCACTTAACATTGGAATTCCTAGTCAGAGTCAAGAAAATTAGTCAAGAAAAATAAAAGACATCCAAATCAGAAAGGAATAAACAAAGCTGTCACTATTTGTTGATGACAAAACGCTCTATGTAGAAATCCTAAAGCCTTCTGATGAATTGACATGACTGCAACCATTTTAAAAGAGAGCTGGAGCAACCACTCTCGAGAAACTGCCTTCGCTATCTTTGAACCAGGCCAAAACCTTTGGACTGGGCAAAACTGCAGTTGTTTAACCAACTGCTTGAGAAGTCAGTGGGAGAATGGATACTCTGATCCCAAGACTGATGGCTGTGGACTCTCTGGAGATTGAATCAGTATTTAATCCATGTATAACTCTTGAGTCGTTTAGCTTGTTAACACCCATAGAAAACTTTTTCTTCAACTCATGTAATTTCCCCTGCTTCCTTTTCCTCATAAAAACCTTTTACTTTCTCCTCACAAGTGGGACAGTAGTTGGGTTTCTACTGAATCCAGGCTTCCTGAATTGCAATTCTTTTATCCCAAATAAATGTAGGTTTGTCTTTGATTGTGGCTCTTTAGTTTCAGGTGAACCTATCTGATGTTGGAAGCGACCTCACCTTCATGGAATGGTGTCTTCTAGAAATGGGTATGGTACCTACAGCGAGCCCCTTATGCTCAGTCGCTTCTACAGCTGACTGACTCCTATTGTGAATTTTCTCAGGCTTCTGACCTTCTTCCTTTTGGTTGGTAGAAGTTACAGCACCCCCCCCCCTTTTTTTTATTCTGGAGACAATACTCCAATGTGGGTATAATCACCCAAGGAGACACGGGTCTCTGCTGGTTCATCACCATGGCTGTCTGGATGTGTTCTCCTATGTGGTAAATATCTGGGTTAATCTGGAATAGCTCTCCTTGGTAGAGATTCCCCTATTAATTGCCCACTTTTCTTCAAGAGGAGACTTTAAGTTTCTAAAAATGCCTAAGAAATTCCTCCTTTGCAAACTTCAGCTGAATTTATGTTCAGAAATTGTGGCCCCTCTTCCTGTAAATTTTTATCTGAAAGGACTGAAATTAGTAATGATGATTTAAAACTGCCGAGGCCACTCTGGGGCTCCTCTGAGCTTCCATAACTTGTCTTATTGTGCACTTGACTTGAAAGACTGCAGATTTCAAATGAGATCTTTAATTCTAAGAAGTTGAGTGCCGTTTTCCAACACACTTGCCTAGAGAACTACAGTTTCAGAACGCTGTAATTATCTATAAAATGACGGTTTCATCATTTCATTCTGTGTCCTGAGAATTTGGCTTAGTAACTTGGAATCCTATGATTGGATGGAAATGTGGGTTAATACCTTACCTTTGTGGCAAGATATGGCTGAACAAAATTGTGGATTAAATTTAATTTGTAGCTAGGGTCCCACCAAACTGCTGTCAGCCCTCAGGAGAATTACAACCTAGAATAACTATGACTATTATGAAGAACATGGATTTAGGTAAAATGAAATAGGAAGTACACTTAAAAACACAATCTTCAAAATTCCAAAATAGCTTTATTAAAAGTTTTGTTGCAAAAAGCTAATGAGATATTAAAGATATGAGGTGTCTACAAGAAGGCACCTGGAAACAGAGACTGCCAAATTAATGACCATATAGATACTTCTGTATCTACCTTCAAAGGAGAGCCCCCACACGGACCCCGCCTAGAGTTGAGGAGATTCTGAACGATGTTCTCATAAACGGCTATTCCCTAAAATAACCCAAAGGGAAACTAAAATTAAAATTAATGGGAGGGGCACCTGGGTGGCTCAGTTGTTTAGCATCTGCCTTGCACTCAGGTCATGATCCCGGAGTCCAGGGATTGAGCCCTGCTTTGGATTCCCTGCTCAGTGGGGAGTCTGCTTCTCCCTCTGCCCCTCACCCCACTCTCGAGCTCTCTCTCTCTCTCTCTCCCAAATAAATATAATCTTTAAAAAAAAATTAATGGGATTATTCAACACTGTCAGAAATATTTGCTGTTTGTCCTGGCTGAAACCTGACAAGATATTTGGAAAATTTAATAACTCCGTAATAAAAAATTTGGCCAAAATGAAAGCTGACTTTCAGAGCCTCCTGTATAAGCATGTATCAGAGGCTTGTCCCTGTAACTTTAAGACAAAAATGTTCACTAGCATCCAAATAATTTCTTTAAAGTACAATCTTCAGGGAATTCTTATCAAATGGAGAACAAAAGGGGAGAAAAGGTCATTTGAAATTTAGGGGGAAAAAACCCTCTGAAGTATCTTCTAAAATATTTGTCCAGTTTGTCTGTATGTTTGTGTGTGTCCCAGACACATGAATATTAAAATTTAATTGATTAAAGGCAAACTTTTGTAAGGTTTGGACATACTTAATTCTCAGGGAAAAAAAAATTAGTCCAAAGTGTTCTTCAAGTTCATGTGATCTGGAAAAATATTCAGTATTAAATCTAATTTAAGTATGTCAGGTTAATTGAAATAAACTTGTCTTTAGAAGTATCAGCATTAAATATAAAACTTATTCGACCTAGATTTACTAAAAATAAATTTGTATTACCTGTTACAAAATTTGTCAACAATAACTTGGTTTGATGAAACTTTTACTTAAAGATCGCTCCCAAAATCTTTCTTGTAACTTAAAACTTTGGACATTTGCTAAGTTACATTAAATAACAGTAATTTAAATGGCTAGATCATTTCTAACTAAGATAAAATATTAAATATTAACTATTAAACATACATTTGCCTGCTTTTGGCATCTTTGTTACAGGAAAACTAAAGATAAATTTAGGTCTGTTAAACATGTTTTGTACTTTACTGAAAGACTATACTATGATAAAGATCGTTTTTCTACAAATTATGAAGTGTATTCATAAATTTAAAGAATGGTGGTCTAACACACAATTCATAATTCCTAACTTCTCAGTTTTTGCTAGGAATTAAGTCTTCTAAAAGTTAAGAATTCTAATAAATGTAATTAAAACTACTAGAAATATTAAAGGAAACATCTCTGTATACAAAAAAAATAAGATGTGTGCTTTTGGTAAGAGAAGATACGAGCAATGGAAATGTATTTTTTTGAAGGAAAAGAAGGTAAATTTTGGCCTAAAATAAAGTCAGTTATTTAAAGAGAGAAAACTAGGAAAAAATGTGAACATAAAAAAAGTTGCAGGTTTGTGGAAAAAGAAGCTTTAAAAAGGAATTTTAATGTTTGTTCAAATTGGCTAGGATTAAAGTTTATTTAAGAATGAGTTTTAATATCAAAAGTACACTGGTGTGAAACTCTAATTTGGCCTGCCGTCTCTGAAAAGGACAGTTTCCTGTGCCCTTGGTCTGCTCGTGATAAAAGAATGTAACAGATTCTTCCTTAAAAGTGGCTTTATAGCTCTTTGGATTACTCTAACCCCAGTCTTTCCTACTGAAAGAGCTACGGTTCCTGTAACTCGTTACCCCTCAGGACTTGTAAAGAATGCCGTCTTTATCACCATGGCTGAAGGAGTAACTGAGTGTTGTTTCACAGTGGCTTATGATCCTGTTTGACCAAGTGTTTTAAAACTTTTAATATTTTAACAAGCTTCCCAAAGTGAACTTGTCACTCATACTGCAAGTTACCTTAAAATACTGTGTCGCAAAAATAACTAAATTGTTTTCATTTCCATGTCAATGAATTCTCATTGTATCTTTAACAATGGACGATAAAAATCTATAAACAGTGTGGCAGATGTGGGCAAAATCCATTCTACTTCTCCAAAATTAATGACCCCTCATTATCCGACTTTTGCTATCCTGATGTCCCTATATCATGGCAACAGTCTGCATTAGAGAAGTTAAGATGGGTAAAAAATGGTTGTAAATTAAATGAATAGTTGGAGCTGGAGGAAACACAAGACAGCCACTTGGTCCTTCCCGGTTCCCTGGCACACCCCATGTTTAGTTTCTGCATTCCTTTAGCCACCTTAGTGCCTTTAAGGAGAATTATTTTGGTCCCCAGAGATCTCAGATGTCCTTCCACTAGATTTTTGAACACCTGCACCTGGACTTCTTTCAATTGCCAGGAACTATGGGTTACCGTAAAATCTGTTTCCCACTTGGGGCATACCTTCCACAATCCTGAATAATCACGGCACCTACCTCTCTGGACAAATTATACAAGCTATGATGAAAACCTTACAAATTTCTTAAAACTGTCACTGTCAATCATCATGCAGGATCCACAAAAATCATGGCAAAACTGGTCCCAAGCAGAATAAGTATTAATTACCTTGGACTGAATGAACTAATACGGTTATGCTTTTAGTGAATTTTTGTCTGAAGTATCACTGATTTCGAATCTTTTATCTTTCCACATTTTAGAAAATCTTTTTTTTAAGCTGTCAACAATTTGGCAAAATATACTTTTGTAAGCAAAAATGAAACGTTTATCTTTTTTCTTCCTACCTGATCCCTTCAGAATCCAGACAATATTAGTTATTTACATAAATTCAGTAAGAATCCATTCTCCTCATTGCAGGACAAAATTTTAAAAAATTGGCTACCTTGCCAAGACTTTGACTGAAATGTCATGTTTGACGGATATATACAGACTTAGATCTGACAGACAGCTTTAAGGAACTGCTTGGAAAAATCAGCCTACTACCTTGCTTATAAAGTTTGCATTTCTGTTTATTTTTTAAATTTTAATTCCAGTATAAATAATATACAGTACAGGTGTACAATATAGTGATTCACTATATATTCTATATATTCACAATATATTCACACTATATATTCACAAAATGTATAACAATTCTATACATTATTCAGTGCTTATCATGGTAAGTGTACTCTTTAATACCCATCACCTATTTCAGCCATCCCCCTACTACCTCCCTTCTGGTAACTATCAGTTCTCTATAGTTAAGAATTTGCTTCTTAGAAAAAAAAAAAAAATCTTCTTGGTTTCTCTTCTTTGTTTCTTTCTTTGTTTTGTTTCTTAAATTCTACATACAGAATGTGTATGATCAGTGAAATCATACAGAATTTGTCTTTCTCTGATTTATATATTTTGCTTAGCATTACCCTCTCAAGATCCATCCATGTTGTTGCAAATGGAAAGATGTTATTCTTTTTTATAGCTGAACAATATTCCATTGTATGTATGTCTGTATGTATGTGAGATATATCACTTCTTCTTTACCCATTCATTTATTGATTTACACCTGGGCTGTTTCCATAATTTGGCTACTGTAAATAATGCTACAATGAACACACTGGGGTGCATATATCTTTTTGAATTTGTGTTTTTATATTCCTTGGGTAAACACCCAGTAGTGTGATTACTGAATCATATGGTAATTCTAATTTTTTTTGAGGAGCCTCTATACTGTTTTCCACAGTAGCTACACCAGTTTTTATTCCCATCAATAGTGCACAAGAGTTCCCTTTTCTCCACATCCTCCCCAACACTTATTCCTTTGTTTTTTGATAATAGCTATTCTGCCAATTGTATGGTGATATCTCATTGTGGTTTTGATTTTCGTTTCCCTGATAATTAGTGATGTTGACCATATTTTCATGTGTCTGTTGGCCATCTGTATGTCTTGTCTGGAAAAATACTCATGTTTTCTGTCCATTTTTTAAATTGGATTATTTATCTTTCTGGTGTCGAGTTATAGAAGTTCTTTATATACTTTTGTTTTTTGTTTTGTTAAGATTTTATTTATTTGTTTGACAGAGAGAGAGAGAGAGAAAGAGAGCACAAGCAGGGGGAGCAGAAGAGGGAGAAGCAGGCCCCCCGCTGAGCAGGGAGCCCGATACAGGGCTCGATCCCAGGACCCCAGGATCACGACCTGAGCCAAAGGCAGTCACCTAACCAACTGAGCCACCAGGCGCCCCTCTTTATATATTTTGGATACTAATCCTTCATCAGATATGTCATTTGCAAATATCTTTTGCCATTCACCAGGTTGTCTTTAATTTTGTTGATTGTTTCCTCTGCTGTGCAGAGTTTTTTATTTTGGTGTAGTCCCAATAGTTTATTTCTGCTTTTGTTTCCCTAGCCTCAGGAGACAAATCCAGAAAAATGTTGCTATGGCCAATGTTAGAGAAATTAGTGCCTGTAACTTTTCTTCTAGAAATTTTTATGGTTTTAGGTCTCACATTTAGGTCCTTAATCCATTTGGAGTTTATTTCTGTGTACGGTGTAAGAAAGTTTTCTACTTTCATTCTTTGCATGTAGCTGTCCAGTTTTCCCAACACCATTTGTTGAAGAGACTGTTGCATATTGTTGCTTCTTTTGTGAAAGATTAATTGACCATATAATCGTGGTTTGAATAACAGGCTCTCCATTCTGTTCTATTGATCTGTGTGTCTATTTTTGTGCCAGTATCATACTGATTTGATTATTACAGTTATATAATATATCTTGAAACCTGGGATTGTGATGTCTCTAGTTTTGTTCTTCTTTTTCCAAGATTACTTTGGTTATTCAGGGTCTTTTGTGGTTCCATACAAATCTTAGGATTATTTGCTCTAATTCTGTTAAAAATGCTTTTGTTATTTTGATAGGGATTTCATTAAATCTGTAGATTGTTTTTGGTAGTATGGACGTTTAAAAAATATTTGTTCTCCCATTTCACAAGCATGGATTATTTTTCCATTTGTTTGTGTTGTCTTCAATTTATTTTGTCAATGATTTATAGTTTTCAGAGTACAGGCCTTTTGTCTTCTTGGTTAAGTTCGTTCCTAGGTATTTTCACTATTTTTGGTGCAGTTGTAACGGGATCGTTTTCTTAATTTCTCTTTCTGCTTTTTCATTATTAGTGTAAAGAAATGCAACAGATTTCTTTATATTGATTTGCATACAAATATATTTCTTTGTATTGATTTTGTTCTGCAACCTTACAGAACTAATTTTTCAGTTCTAGTAGTTTTTTGGTGGATTCTTTAGGGTTTTCTAGGTACAGTATCATGACATCTGCAAACAGAAAAGTTTTACTTTCCCCTTACCAATTTGGGTGTCTTTTATATCTTTTTCTTGTCTGACTGCTACGGCTTAGGAATTCTAGTATTATATTGAATAAAAGTGGTGAGAGTGGACATTATTGTCTTGTCCTGACCTTAGAGGAAAAGCCCTCTTTTTTTTTTTTTAACATTAAGTCTGATATTAACTGTGGGGTTTTTATACACAACCTTTATCATGCTGAGGTATGTTTCCCCTAAACCTACTTTGTTGAGGATTTTTCTCATAAATGGATGGTATTGTCAAATACTTTTCTGCATATAATGATATAATCATATGGTATTTATGCTTTCTCTTATTGATGTGGTGTATCTTGTTGATTGATTTGCCAATATCGAACCATTCTTGTGTCTCAGAAATAAATCCTATTTAATCGTGGTGAATGATTTTCTTAACATATTGCTGGATTCGGTTTGCTAACGTTAAATAAGGATTTTTGCATCTATGTTCCTCAGAGATATTGACCTGTAGTTCTCTTCTGTGGTAGTGTCTTTATCTGGTTTTGGTATCAAGGTAATACTGGCCTCATAAAATCAATCTGGAAGCATTCCTTCCTCTTCTATTTTTTGGAATAGTTTGAGAAGAATAGGTATGAACTCTTCTTTAAATGTTTGGTAGAGTTCATTTGTGAAGCCATCTAATCCTGGACTTTTGCTCATTGGGAGTTTTTTGATTACTGATTGAATTTCATTGTTAGCAATTATTCTGTTCAAATTTTTTATTTCTTCCTGATTCTGTTTTGGGAGGTTGTATGTTTCTAGAAATTTATCCATTTCTTCTAAGTTGTCCAGTTCGTTGGCATATACCTTTTCATAATACTGTTTTATAATTATTTGTATTTCTTTGGTGCTAATTCTTATTTCTCTTCTTTTATTTCTGTTTTATTTATTTGAAACCTCTTTTTTAGGAGCCTGGCTAAACATTTATAAATTTTGTTGATCATTTCCAAGAACCAGTTCCTGGTTTGTTTGATCTGTCTACTGTTTTCTTAGTTTCTATTTTATTTATTTCTGCTCTAATCTTTATTATTTCTTTCCTTCTACTGGTTTTGGGTTTTGCTTATTCTTTTTCTAACTCCATTCGATGTAAGGTTAGGTTGTTTGAGATTTTTCTGGCTTCTTCAGGGATGGCTGTATTGCTATAAACTTCTTAGAACATGTTTGCTGCATCCTAAAGATTTTGGAATGTTGTATTTTCATTTGTGTCCATGAATTTATTTTCTCATTGATTACTTGATTGACCCATTCATTGTTAATAGCATGTGATTTAGCTTCCATGTATTTGCATTCTTTCAATATTTTTTCTTATAGTTGATTTCTAGTTTCATGGTGTTGTGGTTGGAAAAGATGCATGGTATGACTTCAATCTTTTTGAATTTGTTGAGAGTTGTTTTGTGGCCTAATATGTGATCTCTTCTGATGAATGTTCCACGTGCACTTGAAAATAATGTGTATTCTGCTGTTTTAGGATGGAATGATTTGAATATATCTGTTAAATCCATCTGGTCCAATGTGTCATTCAAAGCCACTCTTTCCTTGTTAATTTTCTGTTTGGATGATCTAGACTTTGATGTAAGTGGGGTGTTAAAGTCCCCTACTATTACCATATTCCTATCAATTACTTCCTTTATGTTATTAACTGTTTTACATATTTGGGTGCTCCCAAGTTGGGTGCAAAAATATTTGATTATTATATCTTTGTGTTGGATTGTTCCTTTTATGATTATATAGTGTCTTTCTTTGTCTCTTGTTGCAGTCCTTGTTTAAAGTCTATTTTGTCTGATATAAGCACTGCTATACTGGCTTTCTTTTCACTTCCATTTGCATGGCAAATGCTTTTCCATCCTTTCACTGTCAATCTGCATGTATCTTTAGGTCTGAAATAAATCTTTTTTAGGCAGCATATAGCTGGGTTTACTTTTTTAACCATTCTACCATCCTATGTCTTCTGATTGGAGTGCTTAGTCCATTAACTTTCAAATTATTGCTAGGTATATCCTTATTGCCATTTTGTTACTTGTTTTATGGTTATTTCTGTATTTCTTCTCTGTTCCTTTCTTCTCTTGCACTCTTCTCTAATGGTTTTCTAGCTTTCTTTGGTAATATACTTGGATTCCTTGGTTTTGTTTTGTTTGTTTGCCTACGTATTACTGGCTTTTGGTTTGTGGCTACCATTATGCTTGTATATAACATCTCCTACATAATACAGTCTATATTAAGTTGATGGTCACCTAAGTTTGAACTCATTCTTTACTCCTGTTTTCCCCACCCCCGTGTTTTAGGTATATGGTGTCACACTTTATTTACATCCTTTTATTTTGTGAATCCCTTGACTGAGTTTTATAGATATATTTATTTTTACTGCTGTTGTGTTTCCTACTTTTCTTTCTTCTACTTACAGTCTTTCATTTCCACAGCAAGAGTCCCCTCTAACATTTCTTCTAGAGCTGGTTTTGTGTTGATGAATTCCTTTAACTTTTGTTTCTCTGGGAAACTATCTCCTCTTCTCTTCTGTATGATAGCCTTGCTGGATAGAGTATTCTTGGTTGCAGGTTTTTTTTCTTTCAACACTTTGAATATATCATGCCTCTGCCTTCTACCTGCAGTTTCTGCTGAAAAATAGCCTTATGGAGTTTCCCCTGTATGTTACTAGGCTTAGTTATTTTGTGTTTCTGTTTTGTTTTGGTTTTTGCTGCTTCTAAAATTCTCTCCTTTATCACTACTTTTTGCCATTTTAATTACTATGTAACTTGATGTGAATCTCCTTGGGTTGCTTTTGTTAGGGGCTCTCTGTACCTCCTAGATGTAGATGTCTGTCTCCTCCAGATTTGGAAGGTTTTCATCTACTATTTCCTCAAATAAATTTTCTGCCCCTTTACTCTTGCTTCTCCCTCTGGGACCCCTATAATGTGAATGTTTTATGCTTGATGGTGCTGCTTATTTCCCTAAGTTTGCTTTCATTTCTTCCCCCTCTCTCTTGTTCAGCTTGATTGCTTTCCATTACTCTGTCTTCCAGGTCACCGACCTGTTCTGTTTCCTTTCGTCCACTATTTATTTCATCAACTGTCTTTTAAATTTCATTTACTAAGTTCTTCATCTCTGACTGGTCCTGGTTTATGTTTTCTATCTTTTTGTTGAGGGTATCAGCAAAGATCTCTACTCTTTTGTTAAGTCCAATGAGTACCTTCATGACTATTACTTTAAATTCTCTGTCAGGCATATTACTTATCTCCATTTTGTTTAGGTCTCTTGCTGTGATTTTTGTCTTGTTCTTTCATTTGGTGCATATTCCTCTGTCTCCTCACTTTGTCCAACTCTCTCTGCTTCTATGTGTTAGGAAAGTCAGCTACATCTCCTGCTCTTGAAAGTAGTAGCCTTATGAAGAAGAGGTCCTGTAAGCTCTGCAGTGCAGTGTTGCCTCTTCATCAGAACCTGGCACTTCAGGGGCATCTCCTAAATGTGTTGCGTACACTCTGCTCTCATGGCTGAGATGCTTTTTCCTTCAGTCATCTACAATGGCGCTCTTTGGTTGTTGTGGGTAGGGTCTGGTTCCTGTGTTGTGAGTGGGCCAGTCTGGGGCTGCCCTGGGCTTGAGGTGAGTCAGACTAGGTGTTTTCCAGAGATGCAGTAGCACTGATCTTTAGGGTGCTTTCCCTGTGTTGTCCCCTGAGAAGTATTTACTAGTAATGTTTGGCTCTGAAAACCAGAGGGAATGAATTTCATAAGTTCTTAAAATCAGCAGGGCTTAAAACCTGATAGGGCCTGATGTCAGACCAGCTAGCTGTCTTCCCCTAGCCCACTGCTGGGGCCACAGTTTGACTTGTGTATGTGGTTATCTTTCCCTTTCCTTGGGGCAGAAATCATTTTGGAGTGATACTGGCCTCCGGTGGGGTTTCTTGCACACTGCCAGGCTTGCGGTACCACTTTGGAAAGGGCTCTGGCCAAGGGTATATTGGAAGGAGCAGATGCACAGAACGTGAGGTACAGTGCATAGGGCCAGCAAGGTCTGCACCTGTCCACTGTGGGAGGGGACCTGCAACTGCTGGGGACTGAGGCAGGCTGGGTTCAAGGGGAGCACTCTGCAGATGAATGCTGGGACAGGGTGTGCTTATGTTTCCAAGGTAGGGAACAAGTACTGGTGCTACACTGGTTCCCACAGGTGACTTTGTGTCTAGGTCGGGGGTTGGAGTGGGAAATGGCACCTGCCAGCTCCTTTGTTCCTGGAGAAATCTCCCAGTGATCCCTGCCCCTCTCATACACGTTCTGAAGTTAATAGAACACTTCCCTACCCTATACCTAGGCATTTTTCAAAATGTGCTTTTATGCTGTATCTCTGTAGGGCTGTTTCTTGTGCTGTCTCTTTAAGGATGGGGACTCAGTTTCATATCGCCCTAGGTTTTAAGGCCTGCTGATTTTAAGAACTTATGAAATTCATCCCCTCTGGTTTTCAGAGCCAAATGTTACCAGTATTCATCCTCCCCATGCAGATTCCTTGTGCCTGCGGTGCTGGCTATGAGGGTTGGCTTTCTTCCTGAGCCTGCAGAGTCCCTCTCTCCTGCAGACAGTCCCATGGCTCCACTTAGTTTGTTTATCTCCAGCCACATCTCCATTCTTCCTACCCTCTTCAATGAGGCCTTATGTCTACATTTAGCCATAGCGAGTCTGTTTTGCCAGTCTTTGGGTTACTTATGCTGATGTAGGTGTGACCTAGTTTTATCCATGGGACAAGGTGAGCTTAGGGTCTTCATCCTCTGCCATCTTCCCGGAGAAGTCAACAAAATAATCTTAAAAAGAGTTTAGTCTGTTCCTATTCCTGCTGCTTTTATATAATCAGGCCAAGCTTAAAAGAAACAAATTATTTTTGTTATCTTTTATTTTACATGGGGGTAATTATAGAAAAATTTTATTTACACTTTTGCCTATCTTAGATTGTAGTCCCTATAGGTTTTCTCTGAGGTTTTGTTATATTCCTGTAAGTTGGACTGGATCTTAAATTTTTCTAGTTTCCTCAAATATCGGGCTATGACTTTCCAAAATAATGTTTCCAATTTTCTTCCACCTTTCTGATTTGAAATCAGTTAGAACAAAGATTGCCCTTAAATCTCCCTGGAGAGTCTATACCAGGTCTTCCTCACTATCCAGATGGCAGTCAAACATCAGGAAATTGAGCCTTGAGTACACATCTCACAGCTAAAGAAATATCTACCTGACATATGGCCCTGTACAAACAGTGGGGATCTCCAAATCAAACTAAGAAAATGAAACAGACAACATCTGATATGGATAGCTAACGCAATATTCTGAACCAGGCCTGTACCCTCATGTATGCTGTTCTGACTCTGCTCTTAATTCTTCTCACATTGATCTACTTTACAACACTGATGAACTTCTTAAATTGGTAACTCCACATTTCTCTGGCCTGCCCCAGAATATTGTTTTTAAAGATTTATTTATTTATTTTGGGGGGCAGGGAGGGGCAGAGGGAGAGGGAGAAACCCAAGTAGACTTCACACTGAGCATGGAGCCTGAGCTGGGGCTCAATCTCATGACCCAGAGATCACAACCTTAGCCGAAACAAAGAGTTGGACGCTTAACTGACTATGCCACCCAGGTGACCCTGGCTTGCCCCAGAGTACTGATCCTCTCTTGAACAATAAAAGGAAGTCAAACCTTAGCTGTAATAATTTGTTCCCCTTTTACCTTTTTATCTTTGCCTGGATGGGTGATTCCACCATCTGCATATCATAATCCCTTGCATATGGAGGAAACTTAAATTGTTGGATCAATCATTGGAGGCCTTACTTTGTACATGAATCAGGGGGTTCTTTAGAACATCTAATTACCACTCTTTGTGCCACTCCTCCCTTAACTTCCTGTGTTAATTGTTGAGCCTTCATACAGAGGGAGGCTCACTTGAACTCTTCCTAGGATTCCTTGCCTGACCACTCAAACCAAAGATTTGAAGGATGATATTTGTAAACAGAAAAATTTAAAGGCTACATGATTTCTACCAGTTTAATCATTCTTTACAGATAAGCTTCTCAATTTTTCAGACTCTTCAAACCCTTGATCTTTTTCATTCTAATGACCCCATAGATTGACTCATTAGGGTTTGTTTTCACTTGTATTTGGCAAAAAGACCTGTGCGGAACACAGTGTTTAAATCCCTACCAAACTGAAAGTCATTGTGCACTTCATATTAGTCGTGTTAATTGGTTATGTCCATTTCATTGTATATAATCAACCAGAAACTCAGCATTAGGCATCACCTTTAAATTTACTTCACAGACTAAAGTGTAACACTGGCTGCATAAGACAGTTCAATGCTTGGCGGTATTAATCCCAGTGCAGGTGCCAGGTTGGGAGGATTAATTTTTCCCTGGGGAGGCACTGCCATAAACAAATACATGATCAGAAATCTATCTAAAAGCTTGGGGGATACTGTTAACTCTTGGTAAAGTAATAGCTGCCCAGATTTCTGGATTTCCTTGTAAGAGTAATATTAGATAACAGGCTTGTTTTTTATTACCTCCTAGCTGAAGAGGGTGGGGTTTGATCTGTAATAAACACCTCTTACTGTACTTGGGTAAACACCTCTGGCAAAGCAGAAACCAAACTAGATAAAATCCAGGCACAAACCTGATGCTTAAATGCAGTGCCCACTTACACTCCATGGTTCTTTGATTTTTTTAGCTGGCTACCCTCAGGAATTGCTTCCTGGTACAAGTCAATCTTCCAATTTGGACTCAGCATTTTATTATTATTCAAATTTTTGTCATTGTAAAACTTGGTCTCCTTTGTATAGCCGAATGTTATAAAGAAATCACCCAAATAATGGTCACTCAGCATTTTGAAATGATTTCTAAGGCTTATGAGACATCACAGGAAGAAGCTCCCGAAATTACAGAACACATTTGGCCTTAAAGGAACTTGACAGTAAAGCCTTTCTCTGCTCTGGCGCTCTCGTTGCTCATATGTAGCCTATGGCTCCTAAAGAAATCATTTTCCTTCCTTCATGACATAATAGGAATGAGCCTTCCTGGCAATGAGGGATCAATACTGTTTGATTGCTGGCCGGCATAGCTTTCTAATAATCTAACAGCAATTCTTTCCAATGATTGATCAATGGAGCCTTCTAATGGTTGATCAGGGATACTTTTAGAGATTGAGATCAAATGAGGGAAATGTGAAGAACTGACACGACTGGAGCCGTTTTAAAATAGAACCAAAATAGACAGTGCAGAGAAACTGCCTTACCCTTCTTTGAACAGTGCCCAAACCTTTAAACTGGACAAAATGGCAACTGTTTTAAGTGATTGCTTGAGAAGGTAGTAGAGGAACAGGTGTCCTGATTACAAGACTGATGGCTGTGGACTTTCTGAAGATAGAATCAGAAGCCAATCAATGTATAACTCGAAGAGTTTAGCTTGTTAACATCCACAGAAAATTTTTCCCCCCTTTCTTTTCTTCAACTCATGGAATTGCCCACTTTTCTTTTCCACCTAAAAATCCCTTGCTTTCATCATAGAAGCAGGGCACTATTTGGGTTTCAACTTGAATCTGTACTCCCCAAAGGGCAATTCACTGATCCCAAATAAATATCTGCTTGCCTCTCATGGCTACTTTTTAGTTTCAGGTTAACAGTCTCCACCAAAAACTATTAGAACTAACAAAGGAATTCAGTAAAGTTGCACAATACAAAATCAATATACAGAAATGTCTTGTGTTTTTTTTTTACCCTAATAATGAGCTATCAAAAAAATAAATTAAGAAAACAATCTCATTTACAATTGCATCCAAAGAATAAAATATCTAGGAATAATTTAACCAAGGTGGTAAAAGACCTATACTCTGAAAACTGTAAGACAATGATAAAGAAATTGAAGATGACACAAATAAATGGACAGGTATACTATGCTCATGGATTAGAAGAATATTGTTAAACTGTCTGTACTACCTAAAGCAATCTACAGATTCAGTGCAATCACTATCAAAATACCAATGGCATTCTTCACAGAACTAGAATAAATATTCCTAAAATTTACATGGCATCACAAGAGACCCTGAGTAGCCAAAGCAGTCTTGAGAAAAAACAAAGGTGGAGATATCACAATCCCAGATTTCAAACTATACTACAAAGCAATAGCAACCCAAACAGTACGGTACTAGCACAAAAGCAGACACATGGATCAAGAGAATAAAGAGCCCAGAAATAAATCTATGTTTATATGGTCAATTAATCTATGACAAAGGGACAAGAATATACAATGGGAAAAAGACAGTCTCCTCAATAAATGGTGCTGGGAAAACTGGACAGCTACATGGACATGAGTGAAGACCACTTTCTAACACCATCTACGAAAATAAACTCAAAGTGGGTTAAAGACTTAAATATAAGACCTGAAACCATAAAATTCCTAGGAGAAAGCATAGGTAATAAGTTCTTTGACATCAGTCTTAGTAATTTTTTTGGATTTATCTTCTCAGGGAAGGACAACAAAAGCAAAATAAACTATTGGGATTATATCAAAATAAAAAGCTTTTACATAGCAAAGGCAACCATCAACAAAACAAAAAGGTTATATACTGAGTGGGAGAAGATATTCACAAATAATATAGTCAATAAGGGGTTAGCATCCAAAATATATGAAGAATTCATAAAACTCAATATAAAAAATAATCTGAATAAAAATGGGCAGAGGACCTGAATAGATTTTCTTCCAAAGATGATATACAGACGACCAACAAGCACCTGAAAAGAAGCTCAACATCACTAATCATCAGAGAACTGCAAATGAAAACCACGATAAGCTATCACCTCACACCTGTCAGAAGAGCTATTATCAAAAAGACAAGTAAGAAGAGTGTTGGGGAGGATGTGGAGAAAAAGGAAGCCTTGGGCGCCTGGGTGGCGCAGTCGTTAAGCCGCTGCCTTCGGCTCAGGTCATGATCCCAGGGTCCTGGGATCGAGTCCCACATCGGGCTCCCTGCTCCGCGGGAAGCCCGCTTCTCCCTCTCCCACTCCCCCTGCTTGTGTTCCTGCTCTTGCTGCCTCTCTCTCTGTCAAATAAATAAAATCTTAAAAAAAAGAAAAAAGAAAAAGGAAGCCTTGTGATTGCTGGTGGGATTGTAAACTGGTGCAACACTGTGGAAAACAGTATGGAGATTCCTCAAAGAAATGAAAATTAGATCTAGCATATGATCCAGCAATTCTGTGTCTTGGTATTTACCAAGGAAAATGAAAACATGAATTTGAAAAGACATATGCACGTCTGCTAATCACAGTATTTTTTACAATAGCCAAGATATGGAAGCAATCTAAATGCTCATCAATAGACGAATGGATAAAAAAGATGTGATAAACACACACACACACACACACACACAAACACACACACCAGGTATATTACTCAGCCATAAGAAAAAGATGAAATCTTTCCATTTCAACGAGGATGGATCTAAAGGGTATTATACTAAGTGAAGTAAGTCAGCCAGAGAAAGACAAATATGATTTCACTTACATGTGGAATTTAAAAAACAAATGAACAATAGAAATAGACTCATAGATACAGAGAACAAACGGATGGTTGCCAGAGGGTAGGGGTGGTGGTGGGATGGTCAAAGTGGGTGAGGAAGAGTATGAGGTACAAAATTTCACTTATACAATAAATAAGACATTGGATACCATGTACAGCATAGGGAATATAGTCAATAATATTCTAACAACTTTGTATAGTGGCAGAGGGTAACTAGGCTTAGTGTGGTGATCAATTTGCAATGTGTATAAATACCAAATCCCTATGTTTTTCACCTGAAACTAAGACAATCTTGTATGTCAATTATTCTTCAGTAAAAAAATAAAATTATACTCTTCACACTGGAAAGACTACTCCCCTGTTAATGCAGGTTTTTATAAATTCTGTTAAAGGAGTGTCCATATCTAGCTCAACTTTACACATCCTGCCTTTTGTATACATGTTTATGTATGTCAGGCTCCAGAACATGGAAACAGATTAGAAGGCAAATCTGTACACCCCTACAAACCACTAATTCTTCTTCTATAATGGTCTTTTCCTTCAAAGACGTCCAAATCTGGCTGATTGTTATAATCACCAGGGAAGCTTCCTTAATTCTAATTCAGCAGGTACACACTGGTGCTATGGAATCTTTATTTTTAAAATAGCTTTCCAGGGCGCCTGGGTGGCTCAGTAGGTTAAGCGTCTGCCTTCGGCTCAGGTCATTGTCTCAGGGTCCTGGCACGGAGGATCCCCGTCGGGTTCCCTGCTTGGCGGGGAGTCTGCTTGTCCTTCTGTCCCTAGCCCCACTTGTGCTCCCTCTCCCTCTCTCTCTCTCAAATGAATAAATAAAATCTTTTAAAAAATAGCTTTCCAATATTCTGGTAATGTTATGAGTCGGAGAAGTATTATCTTATACGCTGAGAGTAATCAAAACATTCTTATCAAGGACCACTTTTTTACTACTTCTACCCCTCCATATTAAAACATACTTATTCCACCCTTTTATTACAAGACTTCATGTCTCTTGAACTACTTTCGCTATGAGCATGCAGTCTGAAGTGAGAGGCCTGAAGAGACAAGAACTGAAGAGAATGAAGCTGCCACAGTGTTGGATTGGTAACAACATTCCATGCAGTTGACAAGTATTTAGAGAGTGCCCTTGAAAAATATCGTGGACGGTGCTGGGACAGGAGTATAAATGAGGTCTGAGGGACACACAAAGGAGAGAATGCTAAATTATGTCAAGAGGAAAGGAGTCAAACTTTACAGAAGTCATTCTGAGTTGGACATTTAAAGTGAAGACCAGTTCTAGAAAGTTCATGTGTGCTATGGTAGGGGCTATAGACTTGCTGTGTAGTCAGTAAGAAACCAGGCAAGTGACTTCACCAGATGTGTGTTTCAGAAAGATCTGCCTAGCAACAATGCAGAGTCCATGATCAGAGCTGAGATTGGAAACAGGGAGACTGTTAGGAGATTATTATAATTATGTAGTACTGATCAACTTGGACAGCAGATGTTAAGGAGAGACCGTACATTTTTTTTTCAATAAATATTATCTGTTGGTTAAAAGTGGTAACAAAGATTTCCAGATTTTTCTGGAATCAGCATCTAGGTGTATAAAGGTGATATTTTCACTGAGCACAGGAGGGGTGGGTTTAGAGGGAGATTTCGTGTTCAGGTTTGGGGATTTTGAGTTTGAGGCACTTTTTTTTTTTAATCACCCAGAAAGAACTGTTTCATAGAAATACAGTTTTTGGAAATACATACCATCATTAGCACAGTACAACTTTCAGACACCAAGATACTATTTCCTCACAGTTTTTCTTGTGATCTCTATTCTCTGCTCCTCCAATTAGTAAAGAACTGCTGTTATAGTCTTGAAATTTCTCAGGTTATGAAGAAATTTATCTTTTTATTTTCAGCATAATCCCTGGCTTACAAGTGGTTGAATCGGTGAATGTACACTATAATTTTCAATCAATAGTTCAAGGACTCAAGACATATAGAAATAAATGTTAAATAATGGACAGAGGGAAAAAAATCACAACATGCTTGAAAAAAAGGTGCCTTGACAAAGGAGAGGATATTTAGTCAGGCTCTGAAGAATGGGTAGGTTCTGAAGGAGCATACTGAAGCAAAACAAAAACATAAACAAAAACAACTAACGTGTGGGAATGTTTTATGAGAACAACATTTTTACATATATTTATTGTCTTAAACTCAGTTGTGGTCCTGTAACAGTCTGTTCAGATTTAAAAAAGAAAAAAAATATCTAATTAAATACTGCTTCTTTGTACTGTTAAGAGTCACCAACCTGTACTAAAAGAAGTTTTAACAGTTCTAGATTTAAAATGACTTTTGGACCTTCAAATTACACCTAATAGAAGATTCAGTGTAAGTATTATTTCATTAGAAGGAAAAGAAAAGAGAACAAAAGCACAAATTACTGTAAGGCGAAGTATGGAAAATTGTATATGCGTGGTTGATGCTAGCTAGCATCCACAAAAGTGGGCATGTGGTTGGTGCAACTCTATAGAAATAAAATGAAGATTGAGCCAGGTAAGTTTATAGAGATAATCCTTTGACATTTGCGTTAGAAGTAGATATTGTGAAATATGAGGGCTTTATGGATATGAGATACTTAGTAAGGTTAAGCATTGCCTACACAATCAATAAGCATAACCTCTACGTCAGCAACGAACATATAAATATAAATGCAGTATGGCAAGCAGCAGATAGTGACAATGGAAGTCTGTGAGTTATAGTTATCTAAACCAAGATATAAAAGGCATCAAACCAGAAGAACACTAATATGATGGCAGAATTTTTTAGCCTTTTATCCCAATTTCAATTTTAAAAAATTCTCAATTTAATCAAACACATAATATTTAAAAAAAAAGACCCACTTCCTTATATTCTTTAAATGTCAGTGCCCATTAATATTGAACTATTATTATTTGTATTTTATTCAGAACCTTTTCTGAGAACAAGCTTCCTTTACACAGGTAATTTATACATCAGTCAAAGAGAAGGCTGGGCTTTTTAATAATCATTTATGCCGCTCTTGGTGATATAACAAACACTGAATTCTTAATAAAGACCTTTCTTGACCTTAAGAGATGCCATAAAAATTAGAATTACTTCAGTTAGGGGAGTCCCACTTTAAAGTCTTCACCTCACCAATATTAAAAAAAAAAAAAATTTTTTTTTTTTTTTGTCCGGCAATCACAATCAAGATTTGCCCTAGAAATCTTTATTGGATCTAGTTGTTCTTAAGAGGACCAGGGAGCTGGAATGAGATTCCAAGGACAGAGCGCAGTTGACATGTATATAAGCATTGCTGAGACTTCCCCTGGTTTTTAAAAGCCATTTCAGGGGCTGGTATTAATTCTTGACAGTTTTGTTTCTAATATCATGTGATTGACATAAAAGAGCCTCTGTCAGTTTTGAAAATGAGGAGAATGGAAATAGAAAGCCAGTCGAAGAGTGAGCTCTAATGCACCTGAAGTGGTAATTTTTTTTTTCTTTTTTTAATTGGCAGGAGAAAGGAAAGCAGTTGGGCCTAGGAAAACAATGACTTTGGAAATTCCCGATTAATAGTAAATACGGCCTTTAAATCCTTTTTGACGGGCTACATCTAAAAATGTGGTGTTGTCTTGTTAGCAGCTTTCCTGTCGATGAAACATTTTATTTTTGGCACATTTTATTACATGCAGCGATGTGCCTGACAAACTGGTTTCCGTTTCTCTGTCACGCAGACAGAATCCGTCTATACTTTTCTCTTACGCAATTTTGCAAAGTCATTAAGAGTAAGTGGGGGTGGCCAGAGACACTTGTTTTGCACCAAAGAAATCGATGAAACAATACAGGTAGGTCATTTAATATAGTTGTCATCGATAGCTGCTGTCGCCCTTCCGGCCAAGCTGGTGTGCCGGAACAGATTTTTAATTAAATAAATAGCTGGGTCGACAGGCAGGTGCGTCTGGGCGAGCAACCTGCCCCGGGATTTGGCTTGCAGCAGTTGCTTGGCAACGCAACACAGCCAGTCGCTGAACAACAGCTGCACCCTCTGTTAGCAGCTAGCAGATGCTCACACCTCAGAGAATGGCATCAGAAATAATGGTTTGTGAATAACAGTTTGTAGAGCTCTCTAATAAACAAGAAAAAAAATAGCTCGAACGATAAAGGGCAAAGATATTTCAGACTGTTAGTGAAATGTGAGTTTGGATCCAGTGAAATTATTAGCAGACAGTGAAGATCAACTATTACGGGGTCTACTGTAGCTAAAAAAGAAGAGAAACTTCTAGTATGTATGAAGCAAAGCAGGAGATGTTTTCTTATATGTCGAGTTTGATCTCATAACCGTCTAAGGTGGTATTACGATATTTCAAAAGATGAGAGAGACTTTAAATCACCTATGAAGTTTTTTTAAGATTTTATTTATTTAACCTATGAAGTTTTCACAATTATTGTAGTGTGCTAATTTTAAACTGCATGGAGAGTAGAAACCAAAGAGACAATGTTTAACACAATGTAAGAGGAAATATGTATGTGTGTCCTGTAATAACTTTCACCATTAGCCACGTCAATTTATAACTACATCCTCATGCTTGTCTATAGGCTCATGCGGCGACTTAAAATATTTAAAAATAATCTGATTTGCAGTTAATTAAAAAGTATTATAAAATGTGGAAAGGAAATTCTTAATCTTGGGACTCATAAGAACATACAATTAAGTTCTGATGAGCCAGAACCTCCTACTACTTTATTATCTGATTATCCCATGCTGTGATCATATGGCCCCAAATTTCATGTTCCTTTTGGTACAAATTCAGTTGAATGAGAAAGAGTATTGTCTATTTGCATTTTAGTAAAATCTAAAAAACTGCTTTCCAATTTATTTTAAAATTCTTAACATTTGTATTTTTCAAGAGGCTTAACACTGTCTTCAGGCAGTGTGCGAGCAAATTTCTTTTTTCTTCCAGTCCATCATCGTAAGCATGCATGGGGAACCATAGTACCATACAGACTACATGATCACACAGAAAACTCTGTCTCCTAGTAAACCTCACATGCATGCACGGCATGCTCTTTTAATTTACAATAAATGGAGACTGAGTTATATTGAGGCAGCTCTATTGTAAGAATATATGAAGTAGAATTTTTCATTGTATTTTTTTCGTAAACAAAGTATATTTTCTTTCAGAGCTATGCTTCAGTAAAAAACACAGCTTCACAAATACTGTTTGTTCATCGTAATAGTTTTCCATGAATCTTTGGATGAAAGATGTTTGTTCATTTTCCTCTTTAAAACTTCACAAACTGAAGCTACTTAAACGACATTTGTAAGTTCTCACATTTTGTGAATGAATAGCTACAGCTCTTTTAGAAGCAGGGTGGGGGGGGAAGCTGACCCCATCACCTGAATATATAATTTTGTACTTTAGCACTGAGAGTAATTTACTATATAGTAGCTATACTAAATTAACCTTTGCTGGGTCAACAAGTAGGAAGTTGCAGATAATATGTGTCTTTCCGAATCTTTTCCAAGATATAAACAAATCCAATATATCAGGCATTATATACATAAAGAATTGGATACCCTAAAAAGTAGGACTTCTATGAGTAAATCCTTAAGGGAAGAATAGTACTTTTGATCTTTTTTTGAGGAGGGCAACGTTTACTGCTTAGCTACACTATTGAAAAAACCTCCACTTTCGCTTACCTTAGGCAGAACTAAATGCTCAATACATTTTCTACTAATACTTAACACTTCATCGACTCATCAGTGTCACGTAAGTATTGAGGGCTAGATGTAGGAAGTGCCCTTTTCAGTTGCTGGTTCAGCTTGGATTTTTAGATAAAGTAGATCATGTAAAGCGTTTTTCAACATCAGAGCTGACCACTGTGGTTGACACAGGTAAATTCCACTGTAAGTGAATTAACTGTCCTCATAGTCAAATTCCTCCTAGGACGGCAGTACGAATCCTTGATTTACGAAAGTGAGAGAGAGAAGTACAATATTATAAAGGACTTTATTACATAAGGTTTAAAGTATCTAACATGTGGGTAGGACTATCGCTGCAAAATAGAAGAGTGGAGATTTGCCTTTGTAGTATCATTTAAGGAGTCCTGTGACTATTGCCTAAGATGAAGTAAGGAGCTTTCTATATTGCTTCTATATTATTGCTAAAAATACATGACGCAATGTAATTATGGAAAAAAAGTCCTATAAATTGAAACTGAGGGGTATTCTATGACATAATTTTGCTAATAATCTTCAAAAGTGTAAAGGACCGGGCGCCTGGGTGGCTCAGTTGGTTAAGCGACTGCCTTCGGCTCAGGTCATGATCCTGGAGTCCCGGGATCGAGTCCTGCATCGGGCTCCCTGCTCAGCGGGGAGTCTGCTTCTCCCTCTGACCCTCTTCCCTCTCATGCTCTCTATCTCTCATTCTCTCTCTCTCTCAAAATAAATAAAATCTTTAAAAAAAAAAAAAAAGTGTAAAGGACCTTGAAGCGCCTTTCTTGGAAGACAGACAAGACTGAACAGTCATTCCAGAATTAAGGGAGACCGTGGAGAAACTGTAACTAAATGCAATGTGGGGCTTTTATTGGATCCTGGACCAGAAAAAGATCATCAGTGGGGCAGTGGACAGAATTTGAATAAGTTCTACAATTAGAAAAGTGTACTATAGCAATACTAATTTCCTGCATTCTATCATTTTGCTGCAGGTCTATGAAATGTTAACATGTGGGGGATCTAGTTGAAGGATAAACAGGAATATTTTAGACTACTTTTGCAAAATTTTCGTAGGTATGAATAATTGCAAAATAAAAAAACACATTTTTAAAAACTCATGAACTCGTTGGTGGATACAAGTCAATACCTCCTAAGAAAGAGTCCTAGATTAAGTCCTTTTTAACATCAACATTATTTTCTTTGTGATGGTGACTGACATCATGAAAGATAAAAGGAAACAGATACCTAGCATACAGATCAAACCAGATTCATGGAGAATAAAGTGGGCCGTTATAAATTTTGTTATGAAAGAGGTAAAAAGGCATACTTCGGAGCAAACCGGGTGTATAGTCGTCCTATTTAGAGACTCTACTTAGAGAAAAACTCTGGGTTTACAGAGGAACAGGACGTAATGACAATGACTCATCCATCTTTGCCTGCTAACCTGCTAACCACTTAGGACAGTGCCTTGCAGAGTAAAAACTCAATCCATGTTTATTGAATGACACAGGAGCCAGGCAAAGAGGTTCCTTCCTTTAAGGAGACAATGGCATATTTCATCTGTTTTATAGTTTAATCTGGGACTGGGGCTAGCCCACTCAAAAAAGAATGTTTGGGAAGATGCATTTCTCACCTTGTTCTGTTTTCAGAATTATTAACGTTCTTTATATTTATTACCACATATAGGATACAAATCCAAGACCCAATTGGCCTTGTAAACTCAGGCAAGGGAGTCTCAGAAAGAAATGAATGGGCTGCTAGGATGGTCAATAGAACTTTCAATAGAAATACTAGCAATTTCTGAGGTTAAAAAAAATGAGTAATTTTTACCTCTTTAGAGGAAGCACAAGAAATGAGTCATTATGGAATAGACAACTTGGTAGAGGGCAATCTAATTGTTGAATGTGCCCCCCGGTGGTGTAAATCAGAAAATCACTGAACACCACTAGTTCCCAAATTCTCTCTCATCAAACGTAGACAACAAAAGCCTCGACAATCAATCAAGCAATTCATTCAGAATCCGGTGCTGTGTCAAAGAGATTGCCAAATGCTACTTCTCATACTGCAATATCCTTCAGTAAATAAGAATATAGTTTTTCTGTTTCCTTTTAATAAAAAGTATATTTTAATATGTACTTGCAGTCTTCCACAAGTCAAAAATATCCACAAAGCCTTGAATTGCTTTAGACCACCTGAAGAACATCTCAGTGCATTTTCCCCCTGATGAGTTATAAGTCTCAAGTAATAATTCTATATTTACATATTGCTAATTTAAGGGAGTGAATGTCACTTTACCCTCCCTAATGAACTTTCTCTAATTAGGGAATAACTAATAAATCTTATAGATTTTTGCCATCAACAGTGAGAACACGGAAAGATTTTTTTCTATGTTCACCAATTTAATCAATAATTCAGTGTTTTTCTGCATGTTGAAATGTATTTATTTAAAGGCAAAATGATTGGGCGCAGTTGTTTAAGTGTCTGCCTTCGGCTCAGGTCATGATCTCGGGGTCTGGGACTGAGCCCCTCATTGGGTTCCCTGCTCAGTGGGGAGTCTGCTTTTCCCTCTCCCTCTGCCCCCCCCAACCCCGTGCTCACTCTCTCTTTCTCAAATAAATAAATAAATTCCTTGAAGAAAAAAAAAAGGCAAAGTGATTTATGAAAAAGTCAGGAACGGGTAAGGGTGGAAGGGTATATTAAAGTGTGGTGAAATTAGCAACAATTTACAAGAATTTGTTGGTTCTACTTCGGAAAAAACTCATTTAAGAACACACAATAAACAATAAAAGAAACAAACATTTAGACACTAGCATATTTATCTGAAATATGAATATAGTTGTTGATCTTACATGAATCCTTATTATTTAAAAAGGTTTTTTATTTAAAAAACCTTAAAATCCTTATTATTTAAAAAGTGATACTTTTCTATAACAGGAAAACAGCTTCTCATTTCCCCCCAAAGAAAGAGAAATTAGAAATCAAGCAGGCCTGTGTACTTATGATCTACCTTGTATACGTAGATCTCTGAAATTACACTGAACTGGAAGCGTAACATTTAAAGACATATAAACAGCAATGGATGGAGGACTAGAAAGTATTAAATATGCTACACAAGTAGTCCAAGCCAGGAAGGACATTGATTCATTAGAAGCAATGCAACCAGAGATATTTAAAAGCAAAATATTTTCTCCATTATTTTTGAGGTTTTTACCACTTTATGCCAACCTTTTACCCATATGTGTCTCTGAAAGCTTAATGGATCTGTGACCCCTTAAAGCTAGACAAAAGTTCAGAGACCGAGGATGGTAATGAGGGAGTAGGAAGTGGAAAAGAAAGTTATACATAGTTCTTTCCTCATTTGAGAGTCGAGATACAAAGGAGAGGGCCAAGTTTGAAAGAGTCTATATTCCTTGGAGACAGAAAATATGCAAATGAACAGTATTTTATGTCTATTAAATCTATATGGTACAAATCATGAATGGAAAAAAAATCCAATTTTACTCTCAGTTTGGCATGAGTAAGAAGCTAAATTTGAGTCATTTGTAATTATTTAAATCGAAATACCTATACTCTTGCTGCCATCCATATCATGCATTAGGTATATTCACTGTTTCATGAACCCTAGACCCACCTCCAATCTTAGCAAATATCATCTCTAACTTAAACATACTATATATCACCATGGATTGTCGTAATACATCTTTAAAAGGGGAGATGAACCATAAGAGACTATGGACTCTGAGAAACAAACTGAGGGTTCTAGAGGGGAGGGGGGGATGGGTTAGCCTGGTGATGGGTATTAAAGAGGGCACGTTCTGCATGGAGCACTGGGTGTTATAGGCAAACAATGAATCATGGAACGCTACATCAAAAACTAATGATGTAATACATGGTGATTAACATAACATAATAAAATAAAATTTAAAAAAAGTATTGTTTTGTAGTGAGAATATAGAAGTCAAAGAGGCTTTGGAGTGAGCTGCTTCTTGGATATTCAGAGCCTGGGACCAGATAATTGTTGGTCCTTTGTAAATAGGTCATTTGGTAAGAACTGCATAGTAGAACCACCGATAAAGCTTTTAAAAAGACCAATGTCCAGGTTCCAGTTGACACCAATTAAACCAGAATCTCTGGACTGAGCCCTGGGAAAATTTTTTTTTTTACAACTCCCTAGAGACTCATGTGGAAGTAGAGTAGAACAACACTGATCTAAGGGCTTTAAAAGGGATTAGGTGCTCTCACTGGTGGAATCCTTGCTCCCAAACTGCCTCTGACCCCCCCCCCAGCTTTGTGCTCCTGGCCAAACGTCTTCATCTACAAAACTAGGCAGGAAATACTAAGTGCCTCATGGGATTGTTAAACAAATTAAGTGTTAATATTTGTAAAGTAGTTGGGATAATAATAATGACTGTGTAAATGTCTGTTAAATAAACATGAAACATAAATCAGGCTTTGGGGGTCAGAGGGAAGAAGTTTTAGGATAGAAAAAGAGTCAATGCGGCAGTCTGGCATCCTTCTAGCTGGTGTTGGAACATCATTAAAGGCTTCATCGAGAAGCCTAATCAGGGCGCCTGGATGGCTCAGTCAGTTAAGCGTCTGCCTTCAGCTCAGGTCATGGTCACAGGGTCCTGGGATCGAGCCCAGTGTTGGGCTTCCTGCCTGAGGCGGAGCCAGCTTCTCCCTCTCCACCCCCAACCCCCTGCTCGTGCTCTCTCGCTATCTCTCTCTCAAGTAAATAAAATCTTAAAAAAAAGAAGCCCAATCAAATAGACAGAAATTGGAATATACTGATGCTTTATTTAGTTGTAAATAACATAGCTGAAACTGACTAAGAAGTATTCATGCACATTAACTGAAAAGACCAGGGGCTCAAATGAGATGAGGATTTGCAAACACTTTCTCCTGTTTCTTATATCTACTTTCCTGTCCTGGCTTTATCTTGGGACATTCTGCTCTTCTTTATGACAGGTAATTCCTTCTATCATGTGTTCCACTCAGTAACTCAGGAAAATAGAGACATTCCTTCCCTCTATAATCCCAGGCAAAGTCCCAAAGCCCCGAGTTTCATGGTCTCTGCCTTGTCCTGCTCCAGACCATGTCCATGTGCCTCTGCATTCCTGACTCTCCCTGGTTGCCCAATGATGAATTAATCACTGAGTCCAGGGAAATTTGATGCCCAAATTCATGAGGCTGGAATCATAGGCTCATTTTGGGAGCCAGGGTTGGAGTTAACCTTACACAAACCACAGAGACGGAGGGAGGGATTAACAATCCTTCAAAGGAAAAATTGGGTGCTGTTACCAAGAAAAGGAAAATGGACTTGGGGCAGGTTATCAATAACAGGTGTCACCGTTGCTAAAGAGTAGTAATTCCATGTTTCTTTGAGACTACTTTAACTGGCGGGTTCCTAAATTCAGCTAGATTTGGAATCGATGGGGTGCACACCTTTGGAGACCCTGGGAAGTATTTTCTCTCACTGAACAAAGTTTTCTTACTTGCTAATTCCTGAAATTCTCTTAAGAGCATTTATGCTCAAACTGAAAATGCAAAGTAGCCCTGTGCTAAAGACTTATCTGAAATCAAATTAAAATATAATTGGCTGACAAGAGGTCCTCTATGGAGAAGAAAAGAAAAAGGTTTTGACAGGAGGAGAGGAGACAGAAGCCAAGGGAGAAATAAATGCGCAGAGAAGGGTGAAGCCTTGGGCACTCTGGGCAAGCAGCCGACTTCACATGGCTGCCAAGCCTGTCCCTGTCCCTTGTAAGAGCTCTAAAAACTAGATCCTCAGCGCATCCCATTTTGACAGCTCAGAACACTAAACGTAGTTCACAATTTCACTATTTGCCTAAAGTACCTCTGATTCAAAATCAATTCTTGGGGTGGTTGTAGATGGGATGGATTGTGGATGCCAAAACATTCCCTCAATTCAGTGAAGGACTTGATTGTTTGACATTGTGTGGATTAAATACTGTGGTTATGGACTAATTTCTTTCACATTTAAGGACATTGTTGGGACCTCAGGTAGACAAAGCCAGTTTTAGCTTAAGCAACTGCCAGAAGTGACAGTGTAATCTTGAGACTTAAAGGCTTTTACCTTGGAACGCTGACCATGAGAAGGCTAAAAAGTTCTGCTTTGCTTTCTCTGTCCTCTCAGTAGAGTGTTGTGTCTGCTTCCCCTCTTGTTTGGCTTGCCCCCTTTGCCCTTGACTTTCATTTCCTTCTGGTGAACCAGTGTCTTTCGAAGGGATTCCTTAGTAGATGACTTCTCACACAGTGCTTCATGCAGGGTAATCAAGGTTTTAAAAAATCAACTTTTTTGTGACCTCTGAGGTCAATGTGTTCAATCTCTACCTTTAATTTGGTTTTCATTTTTTATATGAAGCTGGAATGTTGATTTTACCTTCCCATTTCTCTTTCTCTCTTTTTAAAGGTTTTATTTATTATCTACAGAGAAAGAGAGAGAGTGTGAGCGGGGGTGGGGGTGGGGGGCAATAGAGGAACAAAGAGAATCCTCAAGCAGCCTCTGCGATGAGTATGGAGCCCGACGTGGGGCTCAGTCTCATGACCCCGAGATCATGACCCGAGCCAAAATCAAGAGTTGGATGCCCAAGAGACTGAGGCACCCATTTCTCTAACTTCTGCTTCTGTTTCACTTTGTTGTCCAGAAATAGAACCATGGGTCTTTACATCCATGTGACCTCAGGTTTTCCCTAATTCCTTTTCTGTTGTCTCCTTCAACATCTGCCTTACCCTCTACATGTAAGTGTCCTTTTGACCAAATTCCCTTACTTTCTAAGCTGCATTAACTGTCCCTCCTACGCGTTCCCATAATGCCCTATTAAAAAGTAATCAGGGGCACCTGTGTAGCTCAGTTGGTTTAGCGTCTGCCTTCAGTTCAGGTCATGATCTCAGGGTCCTGGGATCAAGCCCTGCATCGGGCTCCCTGCTCAGCGGGGAGCCTGCTTCTCCCTTTCCCTCTGCCTGCCCCTCCCCCTGCTCGTGCTCGCTCTCTCTGAAATAAATGAAATCTTTAAAAAAAATTTAAAAAAATAAAGACATAATCACACTGCACTGTAATGAGTTGTTTGCATGTTGATACCCCTACATGGGCTTAAACCTGAGGAAAAAAACTGATATCAATCACTGTTTTACCTCTACTACCCAGCCCAGTGCCTACAACTGCAAACAGACTCTTTGCCCCTCATAAAATATATCCGAGACACTTTGCCTGAAGGAATTGCGTAACAGAGAGGCTCAGGACCCTCCAGGTGAAGTTATAGTGGAATTAGAGCTAATGCTTTATGGCATCTGTCCCCAAAACTAGAAACGTACGGTGCTCTTCTGCTCCAGCTCTATGCTGTCAAAATCTTGGTCAATCACCAGACAGTTGTGATAATTTGCAAACTGGTGTTCTATACTTGTTGTTATGTATATATACTAAGACCTAACTCAGAAATAGGACAGTACTTTTTGCCATGTTTAAAAGCATGTTAAACCTCAACACGGATGGATTCTGAGACTAAAAGAATAACCGAAGATCCAAGATTTTATGAATGTACACAGTGATAATCATTGAACCATTTCATTAAAAAAAAAGAAGTACATATTCACCTAACCAATAAGCTTATTTCTAGACATTTGTATGCTAAGAATACTAAACTACGGAGAAAACAATAATGCTGGAAGCGAGTATTGCTGATGTGATGTTCCTGGGTTGTCAGGAGGGGATGGGCTCTTGATCCAGCAGACAGGTTGGCCACAGTTAAGAGCAGAGGGTTTCTCCATGTAACAGGAGAGAGGGTACCCTCTGGGCCAAGACACAGATGGGATTGCCTAAATCCTCTTCTGTCTGTCTCTGTTTTCACATTGAAATAAGTAGCAGGTCATTAGCTGAGAATGAGGAGGTACCTGAAAAAGGAATTTTCTAACAGAATGGGATGGCAGCAAATGACTTGCTCCTTGCTGAATCCGCTGGTCCATTCTCTGTTGGACAATCGGAATGACAGACAGCATTTATCATGCTTTGTCACTCCCTCCTTAAAATACTTCCATTCCCTGCTTTCTCAGTTTTCTCCCAGCTTCCCAACCACGCCCTCCCAGCCTCCTTGGCTCACTCTGCAGCCTGTCTCCAAACTCTCAGAGTTCCAAGTGCCTCACACCTCAGATGCAGAAACTCTTTTTCTGCCTACACTCCCTCGGTGACCTCCTCCATTCTGATAACTTAAAAATCATCTATGTGTTGATGGCTCCCAAATTTCTATCTCAAGTCTAAATTTCTCCCCTGAATTCTAGGGTAACACACACATACTCCATGTCTCAGAATGGCACCCTTGATACCACCTGATCCTGACCCAACCTGCTTCCCCTGTATGCTTTCCAAAGTTGGCAGACGCCAGCCCTAGTCTTCTCACGATCCTCACACAAACTTGGAGTCACACTTGGCTACTCTCTTTCAGCATGCCTCATTTTGAATTCACCCACAAAACTTTTTGTCTATCATTTCAAAATACATCAAACCGGGGGGGCAGAGCAAGATGGCGGAGGAGTAGGAGACCTGGATTTCGTCTGGTCTCAGGAATTCAGCTGAATAGGGATCAAGCCGTTCTGAACACCTACGAACTCAACAGGAGATCGAAGAAGAGAGTAGCAACAACACTCTGAACAGAGAAGCAACAACTTTCTGAAAGGTAGGACGTGCAGAAAAGTGAATCCGAGGCGATATTCGGGAGGATAGACGGCGGGGGAGGGGGTCTCAGTAGGCCACTTCTGGCAAGTGATAGAGCCACCAAGCACAAAATCGGACCTTTTAGAAGTCGGCTCTGCTGAGGGACGCCGCTCCAGTGGCTAAGCGGGGGATGGAACCCTCGTGGGACAGTGTGGTCTCAGGACCCTCGGGGTCACAGAAAGACCGGGGGTGCCTGAGCGCGGCAGAGCTCCCGGGTATCGGAGCGGGGAAGCCGGCTGCAGAGATGGAGCTGAGGCGCGGGCTCTCAGCTCTGGGTGGCCATGAACTGTGATCCGCGGCACAGTCGGGCCACTGCTCCTCCAGCAGAGACCTGACAAGCGGCAGATCTGGGGAGACTCCCCTCCCTCCCCCGGGAGGAGTGGTGCAGGAACGCACTGCA
The DNA here is from genome assembly GCF_037043125.1 of Eumetopias jubatus. Classification (NCBI taxonomy): domain Eukaryota; kingdom Metazoa; phylum Chordata; class Mammalia; order Carnivora; family Otariidae; genus Eumetopias; species Eumetopias jubatus. The sequence goes on from NW_028274820.1 coordinate 28,445,593, forward strand.
GGGATCTGCTGGGTTTGGAGACTCCACACGGGTCAGGAGCCAGAGATAGACATGCTCGGTCACAGGCCGGGTGAGCACGGAGTGTGGCCGGGACGGGGAAATGGAAGTGACTGACTGCTTTTCTCTGGGGGCCCACTGAGGAGCAGGGCCCCGAGTTCTCAGCTCCCCTGGGCAGAGAGTGGGAGGCCACCATTTTCACCCTGGTCCTCCAAAGCTGCACCAAGATCTTGCAGGGAACAGAAGCTCCTGAGAGCAAACCCCAGCAGCTTGCTTAGCCCGGACCGACAACGGTGGGGCAATTCCGCCTCCGGCAAAGACCTTTGGGAACCAAGGCAACAGGCCCCTCCCCCAGAAGATCAGCACGAACAGCCAGCAAGCCAAGACCAATTTACCGATCAAGGAGAACAGGAGAACTCCAGCGCTGGGGGAATACGGCACATAGAATTCATGGCTTTTTTTTTACCATGATTCATTAGTTTTTCAAAGTTAATTTTTTAACTTTTTTTTTAATTTTTCTTTTTCCCTTTTTCAATCATCTTATCAATCCCTTTTTAAAAAAAAATTTTTTTATTTTTTATATTTAGAGTCATATTTTATCCCTTCATAGTAGTTACCCTTATTTTTGGCATATATATATATAAGTTGTTCTCTCTTTAAAATTTTGAGATACAGTTTCTTCTAACAGATCAAAATATACCCTAAATGACTAGTGTATGGGGCTTTGTTCTACTCTCCTGCCTGATCACATTCTCTCCTTTTTTTTTCTTTTTTTTTTCTTAAATCTTCTTTTTTCAACCTCTTATCAAATCCTTTTATAAAATCTTTTATAATTTTCTTTACAGTCATATTCCTTCCCTTCATTGTATCAACCTTTATTTTGTACATATAGGAGTCTTTCTTTAAAATTTTAGGAGGCACTTTCTTCTAACAGACCAAAATGCGCCCAAAATCTAGTGTGTGGCACTGATCTACGCACTAACCTGATCATATTTGGTCATATACTGGGTTTTTTTGTTTTGTTCTGTTTTTCTTTGTTTTTATCTTTTTCTTTTTCTTTCTCTTTTCTTTCTTTCCCTTTCTTTTCCCCTGGTTTCAGGTCTTTTCTGATTTGTATAGAGTATATTTGCTGGCGACGTTGTTAACCTGTTAGCATTTTGTTCTCTCATTCATCTATTCTCTGGACAAAATGACAAGACAAAAAAAATCACCTCAGCAAAAAGAACCAGAGGTAGTACCGTCTGCCAGGTACCTACTCAATACAAACATTAGTATGATGTCAGACCTAGAGTTCAGAATCATGACTTTAAAGATACTAGCTGGGCTTGAAAAAAGTGTGTAAGTTATTAGAGAAACGCTTTCTGGAGAAATAAAAGAACTAAAATCTAACCAAGTCGAAATCAAAAAGGCTATTAATGAGGTGCAATAAAAAATGGGCCACTAACTGCTAGGATAAATGAGGCAGAAGAGAGAATCAGCAATATAGAAGACCAAATGATGGAAAATAAAGGAGGCTGAGAAAAACAGAGAAACAACTACAGGACCATGAGGGCAGAATTCGAGAGATAAGCGATATGATAAGATGAAACAACATTAGAATAATTGGGATCCCAGAAGAAAAAGAAAGAGAGAGAGGGGCAGAAGGTATATTGGAGCAAATAAGAGCAGAGAACTTCCCTAATGTGGAGAAGGAAACAGGCATCAAAATCCAGGAGGCACAGAGAACCCCTCTCAAAATCAATAAAAATAGGTCAGCACCCCAACATCTAATAGTAAAACTTACGAGTCTCAGAGACAAAGAGAAAATCCTGAAAGCAGCTCGGGAGAAGAGATATGTAACCTACAATGGTAGAAATATTAGACTGGCAACAGACCTATCCACAGAGACCTGGCAGGCCAGAAAGGACTGGCATGATATCTTCAGATCACTAAATGAGAAAAATATGCAGCCAAGAATACTATATCCAGCTAGGCTGTCAGTGAAAATAGAAGGAGAGATAGGGGCGCCTGGGTGGCTCAGTCATTAAGCGTCTGCCTTCGGCTCAGGTCATGATCCCAGGGTCCTGGGATCGAGCCCCGCATCAGGCTCCCTGCTCGGCGGGAGGCCTGCTTCTCCCTCTGCCACTCCCCCTGCTTGTGTTCCCTCTCTCGCTGTCTCTCTATCTGTCAGATAAATAAATAAACTCTTTAAAAAAAAAAAAAAAAAAAAGAAGGAGAGATAAAAAGCTTCCAGGACAAACAAAAACTAAAGGAATTTGCAAACACGAAACCAGCCCTCCAAGAAATATTGAATGGGGTCCTCTAAGCAAAGAGAGAGCCTAAAAGCAGCATAGATCAGAAAGGAACACAGAGAATATACAGTAACAGTCACCTTACAGGCAATACAATGGCACTAAAATTATACCTTTCAATAGTTACCCTGAATGTAAATGGGCTAAATGCCCCAATCAAAAGACACGGGCTATCAGATTGGATTAAAAAACAAGACCCATCGATATGCTGTCTGCAAGAGACTCATTTTAGACCCAAAGACACCCCCAGATTGAAAGTGAGGGGGTGGAAAACCACTTACCATGCTGCTGGACACCAAAAGAAAGCTGGGGTGGCAATCCTTATATCAGACAAATTAGATTTTAAACCAAAGACTGTAATGAGAGATGAAGAAGGACACTATATCCTACTTAAAGGGTCTATCCAACAAGAAGATCTAACAACTGTAAATGTGTATGCCCCTAACATGGGAGCAGCCAATTATATAAGGCAATTAATAACAAAAGCAAAGAAACACACTGACAACAATACAATAATACTGGGGGACTTTAACACCCCCCCGACTGAAATGGACAGATCATCTAAGCAAAAGATCAACAAGGAGATAAAGACTTTAAATGAAACAATGGACCAAATGGACTTCACAGACATTCCATCAGAACATTGCATCCCAAGGCAACGGAATACACGTTCTTCTCTAGTGCCCATGGAACATTCTCCAGAATTGATCACATCCTAGGTCACAAATCAGGTCTCAACCGGTACCAAAAGACTGGGATGATTCCCTGCATATTTTCAGACCACAATGCTTTGAAACTAGAACTCAATCACAAGAGGAAAGTCGGAAAGAACTCAAATACATGAAGGCTAAAGAGCATCCTACTAAAGAATGAATGGGTCAACCAGGAAATTAAAGAAGAATTAAAAAAATTCATGGAAACCAATGAAAATGAAAACACAACTGTTCAAAATCTTTGGGATACAGCAAAGGCAGTCCTGAGAGGAAAGTATATAGCAATACAAGCCTTTCTCAAGAAACAAGAAAGGTCTCGGGCACCTGGGTGGCTCAGATGGTTAAGCGTCTGCCTTCGGCTCAGGTCATGATCCCAGGGTCCTGGGATCGAGTCCCGCATCGGGCTCCCTGCTCCTTGGGAGCCTGCTTCTCCCTCTGCTTCTCTCTCTCTCTGCTCCTCTGTCTCTCATGAATAAATAACTAAAAAAATCTTAAAAAAAAAAAAAAAAGAAACAAGAAAGGTCTCAAATACACAACCTAACCCTACACCTAACGGAGCTGGAGAAAGAACAGCAAATAAAGCCTAAATCCAGCAGGAGAAGAGAAATAATCAAGATCAGAGCAGAAATCAATGAACTAGAAACTAAAAGAACAGTAGAAAAGATCAACGAAACTAGGAGCTGGTTCTTTGAAAGAATTAACAAGATTGATAAACCCCTGGCCAGGCTTAACCAAAAGAAAAGAGAAATGACCCAAATCAACAAAATCATGAATGAAAGAGGAGAGATCACAACCAACACCAAAGAAATACAAACAATTATAAGAACATATGATGAGCAACTCTATGCCAGCAAATTAGATAACCTGGAAGAAATGGGTGCATTCCTAGAGATGTATCAACTACCAAAATTGAACCAGGAAGAAACAGAAAACCTGAACAGACCTATAACCACTAAGGAAATTGAAGCAGTCATCAAAAATCTCCCAACAAACAAAAGCCCAGGGCCAGATGGCTTCCCAGGGGAATTCTACCAAACATTTAAAGAAGAATTAATACCTATTCTCCTGAAACTGTTCCAAAAAATAGAAATGGAAGGAAAACTTCCAAACTCATTTTATGAGGCCACCATTACCTCGATCCCAAAACCAGACAAAGACCCCAGCAAAAAGGAGAATTACAGACCGATATCCTTGATGAACACGGATGCAAAAATTCTCACCAAAATACTAGCCAATAGGATCCAACACTACATTAAAAGGATTATTCACCACGACCAAGTGGGATTTATCCCTGGGCTGCAAGGTTGGTTCAACATCCGCAAATCAATCAACGTGATACAATACATTAACAAAAGAAAGAAGAAGAATCATATGATCCTCTCAATAGATGCAGAAACAGCATGTGACAAAGTACAGCATCCTTTCTTGATCAAAACTCTTCAGAGAATAGGGATAGAGGGTACATACCTCAATATCATAAAAGCCATCTATGAAAAACCTACAGCGAATATCATTCTCAATGGGGAAAAGCTGAGAGCTTTTCCCCTAAGGTCAGGAATGCGGCAGGGATGTCCACTATCACCACTGCTATTCAACATAGTATTAGAAGTCCTAGCCACAGCAATCAGACAACAAAAAGAAATCAAAGGCATCCAAATCGGCAAAGAGGAAGTCAAACTCTCTTTGCAGATGATATGATACTTTATGTGGAAAACCCAAAAGACACCACCCCAACACTGCTAGAACTCATACAGGAATTCAGTAAAGTAGCAGGATATAAAATCAATGCACAGAAATCAGTGGCATTCCTATACACCAACAAGACAGAAGAGAGACAAATCAAGGAGTCGATCCCATTTACAATTGCACTCAAAACCATAAGATACCTAGGAATAAATTTAACCAAAGAGGCAAAGGATCTGTACTCAGAAAACTATAAAATACTCATGAAAGAAATTGAAGAAGACACAAAGAAATGGAAAAACGTTCCATGCTCATGGATTGGAAGAACAAACATTGTGAAGATGTCAATGCTACCTAGAGCAATCTACACATTCAATGCAATCCGCATCAAAATACCATCCACTTTTTTCAAAGAAATGGAACAAATATTCCTAAAATTTGTATGGAACCAGAAGAGACCCCGAATAGCCAGAGGAATGTTGAAAAAGAAAACTAAAGCCGGCGGCATCACAATTCCAAACTTCCAGCTCTATTACAAAGCCGTCATCATCAAGACAGTATGGTACTGACACAAAAACAGACACATAGATCAATGGAACAGAATCGAGAGCCCAGAAATGAACCCTCAACTCTATGGTCAACTCACCTTTGACAAAGCAGGAAAGAATGTCAATGGAAAAAAGACAGTCTCTTCAACAAATGGTGTTGGGAAAATTGGACAGCCACATGCAGAAGAATGAAACTGGACCATTTCCTTACACCACACACAAAAATAGACTCCAAATGGTTGAAAGACCTAAATGTGAGATAGGAGTCCATCAAAATCCTAAAGGAGAACACAGACAGCAACCTCCTCGACCTCAGCCGCAGCAACTTCTTCCTAGACACATGCCAAAGGCAAGGGAAGCAAGGGCAAAAATGAACTATTGGGACTTCATCAAGATAAAAAGCTTTTGCACAGCAAAAGAAACAGTCCACAAAACCAAAAGACAACCAACAGAATGGGAGAAAATATTTGCAAATGATGTCTCAGATAAAGGGCTAGTATCCCAAATCTATAAAGAACTTATCAAACTCAACACCCAAAGAACAAATAATCCAATCAAGAAATGGGCAGAAGACATGAACAGACATTTTTCCAAAGAAGACATCCAAGTGGCCAACAGACACATGAAAGAGTGCTCAACATCGCTCGGCATCAGGGAAATCCAAATCAAAACCTCAATGAGATACCACTTCACACCCGTCAGAAAGGCTAAAATTAACAAGTCAGGGAACGACAGATGTTGGCAGGGATGTGCAGAAAGGGGAACCCTCCTACACTGTTGGTGGGAATGCAAGCTGGTGCAGCCACTGTGGAAAACAGTATGGAGGTTCCTCAAACAGTTGAAATTAGAGCTGCCCTATGACCCAGCAATTGCACTACTGGGTATTTACCACAAAGATACAAATGTAGGGATCCGAAGGGGTACGTGCACCCCAATGATTATAGCAGCAATGTCCACAATAGTCAAACTGTGGAAAGAGCCAAGATGTCCATCGACAGATGAATGGATAAAGAAGAAGTGGTATATATACACAATGGAATATTATGCAGCCATCAAAAGGAATGGGATCTTGCCATTTGCAACGACGTGGATGGAATTGGAGGGTGTTATGCTGAGTGAAATAAGTCAATCAGAGAAAGACATGTATCATATGACCTCACTGATATGAGGCTTTCTTAATCTCAGGAAACAAACTGAGGGTTGCTGGAGTGGTGGGGGGGATGGGAGGGATGGGGTGGCTGGGTGATAGACATTAGGGAGGGTATGTTCTATGGCGAGCGCTGTGAATTGTGCAAGACTGTTGAATCACAGATCTGTACCTCTGAAACAAATAATGCAATATATGTTAAGAAAAAAAGAAGAAGAAGAAACTAGCAGGAGGGGAAGAATGAAGGGGAGTAAGTTGGAGGGGGAGACGAACCATGAGAGACGATGGACTCTGAAAAACAAACTGAGGGTTCTAGAGGGTAGGGGGTCGGGGGATGGGTTAGCCTGGTGATGGGTATTAAAGAGGGTACGTTCTGCGTGGAGCACTGGGTGTTATGCACAAACAATGAATCATGGAACACTACATCAAAAACTAATGACGTAATGTATGGTGATTAACATAACAATAAAAAATTAAAAAAATATCCTAAAAAAATACATCAAACCATCTCTCCCCAAATATATCACATTTTTCCCAATTCCACTGCCATCATTCTGATGTAAGCTACCGTCTACCTAGGTACCCTTTTTTTGGTTTGCACTGTCTTTTCATCTGTCCACTCCTGCTACGTTCCATACCTCACTGTTCCTAGAACATGCTAGGCATGTTCCCAATTTAGGGCTTTTGCACTTACTGTTTTCTCTGCCTTAAACACTGTTCCCTTTGTTAGCCATATGGCCTCCTCCTAATCTCCTCAATTTGGATGTATAGAAAAAAATATGAATGTATAGAATTATGGATGTATAGAAAAAAATATGAAAGGATGTATATCAAAATGTTATCTTTAAAGTTTACAGAACATACACACACATGCACTTAACTGGTTCTCTCCAGATGGTAGAATTCAAGGTAACTTTTAAATTTCTATATGAATATGTAAATATTTTCTTAGTGTATTCCAGTGAAAATATAATAATGAAGTTTAAACACTTCAAAAGTGATTTTTTAATGGAGTGAAACAGTCTTATGCATTATAAACCATTAGTGTAAATTAAATTGACTGAGTTCCAATTCACTACGAATACACTAATATTCTTTCCTCACTGACATAGCTATTTGTATGTAGTAAATGTTTTTTGCTGTATCTCCAACAGTCCAATCTCCTCTCATCCATTACTCAGTTTCATCATATATACATTTATGAGGATATAGAGATCCAACACTTGAGTTTTACCACGGCATTTTATTTTTTTTAGAGATTTCTTTATTTTAGCAGGGGAGGGGCAGAGAGATTGGCAGAGGGACAGAAGCAGACTCCCCGCTGAGCCCAGAGCCCGATGCAGGACTTGATCCCAGGACCCTGAGATCATGACCTGAGCCATGACTGAGATGCTCAACCAACTGAGCCACCCAGGCGTCCCCACAATTGCGTTTTAAAATTCTGTATTCACCCTCTACAGATTAGACAAGGTACTATAAACAGATGAGCACTTGCAGGGATGATTGGGGTCGCAGCCATGACAGAAGCAGTAACTAATCCTGTGGAGAAGTCCCTATGCCTCATCCTACATTATAAACACACTATCGGATTCAACCTCAGACTAGCTGCACGAAAAGAGATGCTGCAGCTGTCCCCTTCTAAAGAGAAGCAAACCGACATGCAGAGAGATTAAGAGATTAATTTGCCCAAGATACAATAAAACAAGAACCCTAATTCAAAATGTGGTCTGACCTCAGTGGCTTTGGTCTTGATCAATATACTCTGCTATAACAAAAAAGGTCATCTCTCTGTTAATAACCTCCAAAAGGGGGGAATCAGATTAATCTGTATCTAGAAACTGGCAACGGAGAAACCTATCAGAGGAATTTTTTCACCCGGCACCGGATAACTCCTGAATCTCCCTAAAGTCTCCTGATAAAATGAGCTGTGACATTATTGCTTAAGACAAAGGGTATACAGGAAATATGAAGAAACATTAACTTCTAGTCTTTTCTCCTTTACAAATTGAGTATAATTTTCAACAAGTTCTACCTATATCACAAATTTCTTATTTATAAAATCAGGGTTTTAGATTCATTTTTTTTCTCTAACAACACTTTAAATCTCAACATTAATTTTTGTATAAATATTTGCCTCAAATGTGGAAATATGCCCATGGCAATTCACTATGACTGTTGGAATCTCAAAAACCAACTTTACAATCAATTATTGAACACAGAAGTTTTGATGACTGAATTGTGGATTCCTATCATGTCCAAAGGGTGGTGGTAAAGACCATCAGAGAGCATGAAGTCGTTAGGTATGACCTTACATATTTTCAACAAATGCTGCTTAAACAACAGCAGGCTGCCAGAATCTCTACAGTTCCTGCTCTTTCCCTGGACAGGAGGACAGAAAAAAACAGGTTTGGGCCTTTGTAAATGTCTATCTAATGTAAACAAAATCTCAGGAAGCTAATTCCTAATAGCTACAAAGTAAAGGTTGAATGTTCAAAGCTTCTTGTAATGTTAATTCATGGCTAGTATCCTTTGAAGAACTTTAAACATAATGAACACGGGGGACATGAACGCTGGGGGCTTGGCTAATCAACATTAAGCTGCATGTAGATAGAGACTGACAGGGTTCTATGAATACGCTCTGAGCTGACTGACACAAGCTTGACTCTGGGAATGAATCAAAACTGTCCCTGAAGTCTTCATTATTATTAAAAGACTAGAAAAGTGAAGAGAATGGAAAATAAACTTTATCCAGTCTTAGGGTCAATGAAGGTATCTGAACATGCAGGTGAAAAAGGACTTGGAATCTGGAAGCCTTAGGTGAATAGTCAGGAAATTTCAACAGAACTTTCCACGTTTGCAACAAGTACAAAGTTTAAAAGCAATGAGGAAGCAGCATTCATTCTAACTCAAGTAAATTCTGCCATCACCCAAGAAGCTGGCCTTCAAAATACAATCGCATAAAATAAAGGGTTGCTTTCTGGCAAGGTTAGTAAGTGCCCTATGACCTGTTGCAACCTCCCCGGTTCCGGGGGTTTGGCGGCTGAAGCTAAACCCATCCCCGCTGTGTTTTGGCGCCATCTGGTGGAAGTTAGAATCTGGCTTTGGAAGCAAGGAGCTGATTCTGGGTCCTGGCGGCTGGAGGCTGAGGATTTGTAGATCGGGACGGCAATTTCTGGAACCTCCCAGTTAGTTGATACCGATTTCGTTTCCTAGTCAAGAGCAGCATTAAGAGAATCTGACCCATGAGAATACTGGAAAGGAGGCAATCCACTCCCTCTCTTGCTCCCAATATGGAGGCTGGGAGGACTACAGCCACCAATCCCCAATCGCACTATATCCAAATTGGTGTTACTATACCATTTTACTGACCTTATGCTGTCCATAAACTCCTGGTTCAACCTTCATTCTGGAGGCTAATGCTGAAATCACTGACTCTTGTAAAATTGGTTGTATTTTTTTTCTTTTCTGAGGGGACCATCCTTCCAGCATCCAAGGTCCCTAACATGGGGCTATTCAAAGGTCCTCCTGAGCATCTCACCCTCCTTTTAGAGCTCATTTTACCTGTAAGGGTTTCAAGTTCCTCAGCTTAGTTTTGCCTCGTTGTCCACTACCCTGTTTGCTTTATGACTTCCAGAATCTCTTTACCATTCTTTGCTGTTGCTGGGAGTGACAGCTTGGATTTAGCTTTTTTTTTTTTTAAAGATTTTTATTGATTTGAGAGAGAGTGAGTGAACACAAGTGGGGAGGAAGGGCAGAGGGAGAGGGTGAAGCAGGCTCCTTGCTGAGCCAGGAGCCCCAACGAGATCATTTCCTGAGCCGAAGGCAGACGCTTAACCGACTGAGCCACCCAGGCGCCCACTTTCTTGGATTTTTTTTTTTTTAAGATTTATTTATTTATTTGAGAGAGCGAGAATGAGAGAGAGAGAGTACATGAGAGGGGGGAGGATCAGAGGGAGAAGCAGGCTAACTGCTCAGCAAGGAGCCTGATGTGGGACTCGATCCCGGGACTCCGGGATCATGACCTGAGCTGAAGGCAGACGCTTAACCGACTGAGCCACCCAGGCACCTGCTTTCTTGGATTTTTAAAGTGTTGGCCTACGCCAAAGGCTTGTTAAGCCTCACTTTTTTGTTTTTTCTCTTTCTTTTTTATTTTTAAGTAATCTCTACACCTATTGTGGGGCTCGATCTCACAACCCTGAGATCAAGAGTTGCACACTCCACCGACTGAGGAGCCAGGTGCCCCTTTCCTTTAGTCTTCAAATAATTATTTTTTTCAGCATTTGCCAAGTTCCCTCTGACCCCACCAGTCCTTTGATGAGAAATGGTGCTTGTGATCCTCTTAACCACGTTCTGTTTAAACAACTCAATTCTTAAACAAATATTTGTTATCTTACTTATTGCCCTTCCCAGTCTGGACAGAAGAGTAGCACTTGTAACCACTGCTTTTCTTTTATTCAGTTTTTCAGAAAATTTTACATCAGGCAGAAGTCCAGAAAGCAAGCACTGTTACTGTAAATCTTGTAGAAATGATGAGACAATGTCCCTGGAGTACACAGATGATAGGCAATGACGGTTCGTACCTATTTTCAAATTTCTTTTTCTTCCACATTTACTGGGAATCTTGGTCTCATTTTACTCCCCTATGCCTCAGGTTTTTTCTTTTTTATGTAAAATTAGAACATTGGACTAAATATTCTGTGTTCTGTTGCAGGACTAACACTAATAACAGCTATTGTCATCACCATAACATATTTGTGTACTACTTTTTCTTTTTTTTAAAGATTTTATTTATTTATCTGAGAGAGAGAGCATAAGCAGGGGGAGAGGGAGAAGCAGACTCCCCACAGATCGGGGAGCCAGATGTGGGGCTTGATCTCAGGACCCTGGGATCATAGCCTGAGTCCAAGGCAGATGCTTTAACCCAACCGACTGAACCACTCGGGCACCCCTGTTTAGCACTACCTTATCTACACAGTGCTTCCATATGCTATCAGTTAAATTCCCAAGAGCCGTGAAAGCCAGATATTTTAATTTACCATGAGAAATCAGGCTTTAAATCATTTATCCAAATGAGAAAAATTGGTAGGTAATGGAGTCAAGATTCAAGCCGGAATCTGATTCCGAGTATCAAGTTCTGTCTACTATGCCACCTTATTTTCTCATCAGAGAGATCAGTGATATACTTCATTATTTTTTTTCCCCATTAGGCTCTCATTTAATGGCTTCTTGAATATCAGATTAGACTCATTCTAGGGTGACAGAAAATCTACCGTACACATTGTTTCTCTCAAACCATTTCCAAAAGCCAGTTCTACTTTCAAAAAGACCCTCCCTAAACATGCAGGAAATTCCAGACTGCTCTGCTTTCCACAGTTCCTCTTCTTTCAAAGTGGGAAGTTTACGGATTATGGGAAAAGTGCCAAGATCACTACTGGGGAGAGATGAGAGCAGGTATTCTAAGAAAGTGAAACCAGGTTAGCACAACAGTATGACTGCTAGATTAGCATTTTAACTCCAGAAAAGCCCAAACAACTCTAGAGATTGAGGACAGAGACCAAGGGAGGCAGTTTGGGGACGAAAAGGGGTGTAGGCTTTGATGAACGGAGTTCATTTCTTGAACTCCTCCGACAAACTGAGTTACACCTTGCTCAATCCTGCTGTTGGATTAGAGTCTAGGTTTTATCTGCAAAACACCTACAGCGTGTGGTACAGGGGGGAGGGGTCTACAGTGCTACAAAATGTAAAAAGTACACAATTCCGTGTCAAGAGCATGGATGGTATCCTATATTATTACGTCCAATTATATAGGAGACAATTCAACTGAACCCAATTAATTGAACCTCTGCACCCATTTATAATTCTGTCATCTAAAAAATATTCTGGATAATGATTTTTTAAAAGGTGTTTTAGGGGCACCTGGCTTGCTCAGTCGGTGGAGCATGTGACTCTTGATCTCTGGGTTATGAGTTCAAGCCCCATGTTGGGCATAGAGTTCACTTAAAAATAAAAAAAAAGTCTTAAAAATATATTTTATTTTTTTTAAGATTTTATTTATTCATAAGAGACAGAGAGAGAGAGGCAGAGGGAGAAGCAGGCTCCCTGCTGAGCAGGGAGCCCGATGCGGGACTCGATCCCAGGACCCTGGGATCATGACCTGAGCCGAAGGCAGATGCTTAACCATCTGAGCCACCCAGGTGCCCTAAAAATTATATTTTAATGCTACCAGCACAGTGATGTAAATAAAGCCAAACTGTATGCTTTGACTTGAGACACGCCTGCATTGGACAAATTAATCCATGTAGTAACTATTTATAGAACATCTATTTCTGCTGAGTGCTGAGGAACAAAGTAAGTATCTTCTTGGTCCTCATAGAGTTTATATTTTATTTACACTTCCACTTAATGGTCTACATAAAACGTGGATGCACTTTTTAGAAAATCTGGCCATTGATAAGTCAAAATTTACTTTTAACTTTGGTATAAACTTGCCCTGACAACTCTCACTCCCACAAGTAAAACAAGGCAAGAGATATGTTGGGCAGAGCAACTATTTATGTCCTGTCTTCTGTGTTGCCAGGGTGATGGAAGCAATATTGAAAACATTGGAGGTGGTTGTTTTATTGGCGAGGATCCTGACTTTCACTTCCAAATGGAAGGACTGTAAAAAGCAAAATGTAGGCTGGGGTGTAGGCAGTGGACTGGCCATGGCTACACATCGACTAGATGAATGGATTATTGGTGATTAACCAAATCGGGTGCTGTTGCTGGACGCGTAATACTCAGAGGCGATACTTTTGTAGTAATATTTTAAAACAAGAGATTTTAGTGATCACCTCAAATATTTGTTTTTTTTTTTTTTTTTTTTTTTGAGAAGCTAAAACCCTATCTTTGTAGGCTTTCAAATGTTGGTTATGTTTTTTGCCCACATTTCTCTACCTCTCCTTTCTTTCAGTGGGAAACAACTCAAAAGGTATACTGAGCTTTAGATCTCTCTTCTAACTAAGAATTGAAATGTTGCCAAGGTCCGAGTTCAGCTTATAAAGATTTTTTTTAACATACTGATTATGTACTTTAAAGGGAATAAATTTATATACCAATGCTGAAAAGAGAAAGTCATCTGTTAGGTCGGCTGGATTTTCTGTCTTACCTGAAAGCACCACATTTATGCAGATACACGGACTGCTGGGTAAGCAACTGGTAACTTTTTCCCCCCTCACCAACTTCATTAAATCAGTCTCTTAACTTCAAGCCAACTAGTACATTGACTGAATTAAAAACAAAACAAAAAAACACTTCCTTGTGAGGTGTTGTGGGTTGACCCTAGCAAACTTCATGTCTTCTTCCCCACAGTGTGGTGAGACATAATATGGTGTGGGGAGACAGAGAGATGGAGATAAACCAAGACTACATTTCTTAGATTTCTGCTAGTTTTTTTTTTTTTAAGGTTTCAAATGTACTTTATTTCTTCAATTATGCTATCATGAGTAGTAAGAGTTGCTTAGATGACAAGTTGGTTTTGAAACAATTCTGTGTTATGGCAACTATAATGGTTACTGATGTTTTCACTCCTTTGTGGTGACTCCAACAAAGGACAGGTTCCATTCTATTCCAATCTGTGTGATTCCAAATATCCACACAACACAGAAAGTACTTCTGCTGGCTGGCGCAGCATGACCATATTTGTCAAGAAAATCCAGTGAGTATTTTATGTGGTTCTGTCTTGCCATAATTTGCTCAATGCTTCTATTCTTGAGATCCTTAGTATATTTCTGGCCAAGGGAAACATCATGAAGGTGTGATAGGACTGCATGTGATTGCAGCTGCTGGTGTATTTCATTGCAAGAAGCCCTGGTAGGAACTCAAATGTTCTTCTCAGAAACTTCTAGATTCAGCTTGTATTATCAGTTTATTATAAAGGATATGTTTCAGGAAAAGCCAAATGGAAGAGATGCACAGTAAAAAGGTATGGGGGTGGGGGAGTTTCCATGCCCTCTCTGGGTGCACCCCATCCTCCTAGTACATCAATGTGTTCACCAACTTGGGAGCTCCACTGCTGGGTTTCTTGCTACTTACTAGGTTTTGTCAATTGTATGCAATGATGTGCTATTTGAAAAGCAGGAAAAATATGGAGACATTTTATATGTTTGACCTGTTTTGTTTCTGTTGATAATCAGTCACACTGATGGGAATTCTTTTCTGCACCAGTTTTAAAACTTTTCTGCAGAGTTTTACTGTCTATTTTCTAGCTTCTTGGGTTTTGAGAAACATTTTATAGCCAGCTCTGGAGGCCCAATATGGAGCTCACTTCTCCAACTCTTCCAGCAATGTTAAAATTACCTAATCCTCTCTTAAGTTACTTTCTGCTCAAAATACTGAAACTAGTTTTGGTTTTCTATACTGAACCCTGTGTGATATACATCTTATGTCCTTCTCAGCTTAAAAACTTCAATACCTAACCACTCTTTATGGGGGAAATTATCCAAATAATTAGCATCGCGTTGAAGGGGATGTATTACAACAAATTCCTCACAATGATAGATGCATCTCTTATTTTTCCATACAATCTGCTCTCTTCTTTCCCAAATTCACTTATTCACAGTCCAGTATATTTAGCACACATACATTTTCTTAGATTTCAGTCCCCTTCAATTTGTTTATTGTCATCTACCGTTCTTCAAATTCTCATTCTAATCCTACACTTACATGATAAACCTCCTATGATCATTTAACCAGAATTAATCTTTTTCTTTCATAGCTAAGCTAATCTAGCACTGTGCTTCTTTTGGAGCATGGGAACCTTTCCAACACCTGAACATTGATTATTCTATCATCCAATTTGCACCATTTATTTACCCAAAATTTATCAAATACTTAACTATGAGCAAGTCACTGAGCTAGACACTGGTAGTATGAAAATACAGTCTTTGTCTTAATGAACTTTATGTCTTATTAAGCTAGATAATCATTAAGCAAATAGTCCCCAAATGACTATGGGAAGTATCAACTCTGGTAAGTTCTATAAAGAAAAGCATTGTGCACCTATTCAAGAGATCTTATGTGGTTTGAAAGTTAGGGAAAGCTGGAGTATCACTGGAGGTGATACGTAAAGGATGCTCAGATGCTGAATGGAGTAGGGAAGAATACCGGCAACATGGAGCGTCAGCAAGGCTTTTGCTAAACTAGCACTCAATAAGGAAATGGAGTCCTTGCCCCCTTCTAGGGAGCCTCCCTCTCACTTTGTTTTGCAGGTGGAAGAACAACTCTTTCCTGTATGGAATTACTCTTGGCAAACAACACACCCCACTTTCCACAGGGCTCACCACATCCATGCCTTCAACTGCATCTCTTCTGCTTCTCAGTGTTCTCGGTGTTTTACACATACTCACAAACACACGCACACGTGCGGTGATGGCTGTATGAACTATGGACAAAATGATGCATTTATTGACTCCTTACCAGGGGCCGGGTACTTCTATATTTATTTCCATCTATGTTGATCTTGGCCCTTAATCTTCATAATACCCATGTGAAATAGATATTTAAAAAGGAGGACCCGGAAGCACAGAAAATATTGAGTACTTACCAGATGCTAGATATAAGCACCACTGAGCATTTACTCTGTGCTAAGTACAACTGTTTAAGGACAACTTTCAGAGTTACTACTATTCCCATTTTCCTGAGGGACCGAGAGGCGGGGGGACCGACTTGCTCCTGGTTCCCCAGCCGTGTGGCTAGTCTGGATCCGAAGCAGTCTGAGTCAAGACAGCACTGTGCTACTCGCTACCCTGAAACCTTCTGAGGCTAGTTCTGATCCCTTAGTAAATCCCGCAGAGAGGATTCTGACATCCATTTGGTGGTTATCTCTTTAGAAAGTGGGAGCCTAGTACTTCCTTGTTCTCAGCTTTGAGATCAAGTCACCAATTACGGGACAACCAGAAAATTCCCATTCGCCATCCTGTCATACATGCAAAATGCCTTCCATCTTTCGACACATTTCTTCTGTCTCTTCTAGGGTATATATGCTGAGAAATGCACACAACACTAATAGTAATTAAAATACATTTAGGGCTTACATTGCTTCAAATAAATGTCATGTAACCTCAGCCTATATGCCTTGTGAATAATGCATTATTTTGGATGATCCACAGGATCACTTACTTCTGCTAGTCTAGTCTGGGTCGGTGAGAACTAAACTAGAGTAAAAATAGGTAGTTAATATATATTCGCCAAGAATGAACAAGAAAATAGCACCAAGATCATTTTCCTAGTGGGGAGACTAGCATAATGAACAAATTAGAGACGTGACACGTAGAGAAATGGTCTGGCTACACTCAGATTCTTTGTCATCACATGAAAAATGTAGAAGCAGGGTTTTCAACAGGTCCCAGCTTGAACTCTAAGGCTTCCCCTGGAAGAATATTGGGGTATCAGTAAACACCTCAAAATTCCATGCAAAATTTCTATTTGTGTATGTGTATTTTTTCTACAGGAAGAGTCCAAAGCTTTTACTAAGTTTCCAGAATGGTTCCACAAAAAGGTTAAGAAACACTGATGCAGGGGCACCTGGCAGGCTCAGTCAGTAGAGCGTGTGACTCTTGAACTTGGGGTTGTGAGTTCAAGCCCCGTGTTGGGTATAGAGATTACTTAGAAATAAAATCTTGAAAAAAAAAAAAAAGAGAGAGAGAGAGAAAGGAAAAAAAACACTGATGCAGTAGTAAAATTATCAGTGCTAAGTAGATCTAAGAGAATATGTTCTATTTCTAATTATTGAAAAAGCACTCACCATTCCCTATTAAATAAAAAAAAAAAAAAAACATGGTTTTAAAGACAGACTAAATAAACTGCTAAAATAAGCACTGATTAATACACCTCTGCCCTGGATGAAGTGAAAATGGGCCTCAGGCAGATCAATCCCTTGCAACTGATTTCCTGGCAGCAAACTTTTCCCAGCAGCTCATTTTACCCATATCGTTATATCCTCTTTTTTATTCGAGGTCATTACAAGTGAGATAAAGTTCAGATATCTAATATTTTTTCAAGCTTAAATGTTCCGATAAATAAAAAGTCATAGAAATTAATTTCCCCTTCCACTCTCTAACTTCCAGGAGACACAATTATTTGGGTCTCACTGGTCACAGCAGAGATATTACAGTAGAATAATCTGACGGATAACCATCTTCACTGCGCAAAATTGCTACTTATGCCCTAGTTAGAAGGTCACCTGATAATCATACTGTGGGTTTAAGAGATTATTTTGTTATCTACTAATTTGTATAAATATAGAAAAGTAAATTTGTGTGATTTAGAATCAAAAGCAAAAAAAGGTAAATGTAATATGTATGTGTCTATATATGTATATATAAGTACCTGAGATAAATAATTTTTTCAACAATTTTATACAAAGTTGATTTCTGATTTGGCAGATGGCACGCTTATTTCAAGAACTATTTTACTTAATAAAATTTCAGATGAATAGACCAACTTGGACCATACACTGGATCATATATACTTGCTTTTGTCTTACCTCGGAATAATCTCCCAGCATTTGTTTGTATTATATGACATTAAAAATGTCTTCCAAGCAAAACCCAGCCTCATAGATACAAAGAACAGATTGGCTGTTGCCAGAAAGGTGGGGGTCAGGGCAAGATGGGTGTAGGAGATTAAGAAGTACCAACTTCCAGTTATGAAATAGGTTACAGGGATGTAACGTACAGCATAGGGAATATAGTCAATGATATTTTATTATTTTGTAAGGTGACAGATGCTTAGCAGATTTATTGTGGCGATCATTTTGCATTGCATACTTATGTCGAATTACTGTGTTGTATACTTAAAATACTGTAAGCCAATTACACCTCAATAATAAAAATCTCTACAAATTCTATAATTACTGCACCTTACAGTACAAGTTCCTCCAAAAATCCTAATATTAGGATTTTCCAAAAGACTGAGAGACTACTTAGAAGGAACAGATCTGCAAGAAAAACTGACTTTAAAAACAAAACAAAACAAACATCACACCAAAGGGGACTGGGAAGGAGAAATGTGGAAAAGAATGGTGTGTCCTTGGTGGGAGAATCTGCTGGCTGTCGTCTCACTCTGTTCTTTCATTTTCTTGATGTATGACTGGGCTTGCATTTGTCCTGGTCTCTTGTAGTTGGGTGTCATCCTGGGATTGATTTATCTAAACTGGAATGACTGAAAAGTACTATGGGTCCACTTTCAGGCCTAAGTTTTCAGATTGCCACACTTTTTTCCTACTTCTACTTAAAGTGATCCTGAATGAAGATGACATAAATGCCCTACGGACGTTGCTTTTAACCCTTAACCCCAGGGCTACCACTGGACGGAATTCAGTCTACCTGTGAAACTTGGATGGTGAAAAATGTATCTTCATTTTTATTAATTTAGGGTTTTCTTCTGTTGAAAATGTAGACAATAAGCCATAGAATTAATAGTACCTGGGTTTTGGCAAATACGAAAATCACAGATATTCTCAAATTGTATTGCAGCCATTGCAAATATCTTAAAACACCGTGTGTGTTCCCAATTGCCTCAAAATTATGGTATTTATAGCTCTAATGTAGGCTTTTAAAGTCTTAAGGAAGCATACATTTATATATTTTGATCATGGTATTTCAATGTTGTTTCCTTTTTAACCTGAAGCGTTTTATTCATTCAGTCAACTTTACACATAAACATTATCCATAAACTTCACCAGATTACTACAGAGGTCCACAGCACATGAAACGCTTATGAACCTTGCCTGCCCCGAAGGATGGGAGAAGCAAAAACTTGGAAAGAACTGGATTCCCTGAATGACTACAGAGAAAGAACTTCCCAATGGCCTAAAAGATACAACTCCTATTTTTCCACAGGAGAAGAAAAATCTTTGATATTTAACCCAGTCTGCTTGTGGGTCCTTTTTATGGCAGCATTCCATGCATATATTCACTAATGAATATTAGTGATTCCTATTCACTAATATATTCTCATATCATCAAGACGTATCTTGATCTTGATATACATCTCACTATACGTATTCTCTCTGTATAGTCTCGTATCATCAACTTTTATTTATTACAGAAAGGAACACTACAACTTTCTGTAAGAATTAACACAATAATGCTCAATGGCGTCAATCAACAGGGAGATGTAAATCAAAACTACGAGGTACCACTTCACATCCGTCAGAATGCCTAGCAGCAAAAAAACCCAAGATATAAGTGTCGATGAGGATGTGGAAAAATGTGAACCCTCACACACTGTTGGTGGGAATGTAAATTGGTGCAGCCACTATGGAAAACAGTATGGAGATTACTCAAAAAATTAAAAATAGATACTGTACAATCCAGTAATTCCACTAATGAATAGTTACCAAAAGAAAAAAAAAACACTAATTTGAAAAGAGGTGTGCTCCCCTATGTTTACTGCATTATTTATAATATCTAGGGTATGGAAGTAATCCATGTGTCTATCAACAGATGAATGGATAAAGAAGATATAATACACCCCCCCCCACACACACACACAGAGGAGTATTACTCAGCTATAACAAAGAGTAAGATCTATTCATTTGTGACAACATAGACGGACCTGCAGAATATTATGCTAAGTGAAATAAATCAGACAGGAAAACACAATACCATATGATTTCACTTACACGTGGAATAAAAAAAAAAACCCATAACAAATGAACAAAAATACAGAAACAGACTCATAAACACCAAGAAAAAACTAGTAGTTGGTAGGGGAGTAGAGGGTGGGGCATGGGCAAAATGGGTCAAGGGAAATGAGAGGTATGGACTTTCAGTTACGGAATGAATGAGTCATGGGGGTGACAGGCACAGCATGGGGAGTATAGTCAATGGGACTGCAATCACGTGTACAGTAACAGATGGTAGCTACACTTGTGGTGAGCACAGCATTACATACTGAGTTGAATTACTACTATGTTTTACACCTGAAACTAATGTAACATTGCATGTCAACTATGCTTCAATTAAAAATTAAAAGAAAAAAATTATTTTTAAGACTTAAAATAAGAATTTTTATATAGAAATAGAGTACCAATGCTTTAATACAATAATATGCCTATATAAACATTAAACTATTAGCTGTAAAAGTTAAAGTAATAATAACTTTTGAGTATATTATTCTCAGAAATACATGAGACAATGCAGAACACTGATTCTAATGATTGAAAAGTCCCATCAAGGCAAAGGTCAACAAAAGTGTACATCCCCGGGAGCCTGGGTGGCTCAGATGGTTAAGCGTCTGCCTTCGGCTCAGGTCATGATCCCAGGGTCCTGGGATCGAGTCCCGCATCAGGCTCCCTGCTAGGCGGGGAGCCTGCTTCTCCCTCTGCCTCTCTCTCTCTCTCTCTCTGACTTTCCTGAATAAATAAATAAAACATTAAAAAAAAAAGTGTACATCCCTTACGACTTAGAAGCAGTCACTGTAAACCCTCATCATGTCCATTTCAAGTACTTATTCTCTGGGCAAACAATCCTTCAAACCCATATATACAATCTGCTAATCCTATAAAAATTTTACTTTTTCCTGTTTCTCTCATGTACTCACTTCCCTTATCAGTTTACACTCCACAGCCAAACTTTAATTGTCCTCTTGCATATACCCCAAATCTCTTCCATCTCTTATATTCTCTACCTCGACCCAAGTGTCAGGTTTTTTTGTTTTTGTTTTTTTTTAAGCATCAGTTTAAGTAGAAGAAAAACATGTTGCCATACTCATCACTCTCATTTAAACTTCATGACTACTAACTTCAAGTGGGCTCTTGGAGCAATCTGAGCAATACTATTATCACACATTCCAAATCTATTTGTTCTTCTACTCTCAGTATCTGTGATTCTTGGTCACAGAGTTTTAAAGAGACACCGTCTTTTCCCAGCTCCCACTACCCATCTATTCCTACATGTACCATCATCAGCATCCTGTTCTCAACCTCCACTCTTGTAATCCTGCATGGTCTGTGTTCCTTTAGAAAGCCACCTTCTGGGGGTGCCTGGGTGGCTCAGTCGTTAAGCGTCTGCCTTCGGCTCAGGTCATGATCCTGGGGTCCTGGGATCGAGCCCCGCATCAGGCTCCCTGCTCGGCAGGAAGCCTGCTTCTCCCTCTCCCACTCCCCCTGCTTGTGTTCCCTCTCTTGCTGTGTCTCTCTCTGGCAAATAAATAAAAAATCTTAAAAAAAAGAAAGAAAGAAAGAAAGAAAGCCACCTTCTCCACTTCTCCACATACATCAGATTCCATTTCCTCTCCCCACTCAGGGGCATGGTTCATGCAATCAGCCTCTCTACTTGATCATTCTCATGGCCATAGGTAATACTCTGTGATTTCTCTCATTGTTAAAAAAAATCTCGACCCCACATTCCTCTGTAGCAGCTGTCTTATTTCTTTTTCGTTTTTATAGATCATGGTTGTCTATTTCAATTCCTTTCTATCTTTCCCCTTAGATCCATTCAAAATAGCTTTTGCTCAAAACCCCCTTCCATCAAGAGACTTATCAAGGTCACTGGTGACTTACTTCTCTACTGGTAAATCTGATAATCAGTTCTCGCTCCACATCTTACTCTGCCTATGAGCAGCATCTGCCACAGTTGGTGACTCTTTTTTTGTTTGAAACATTTCCTGTATTTCCAGGACAAAACTCACTCCTGGTCCTTCCCCAACCCCCATCACCAACAACACTCTTACTCTTTTGCCATTTTTTTCTTTTCTGCAGACATAATATTGGAAAACTCCAGGGCTCAGGGCATTGTCCCCTTATATTTTTTATCTGCTCACACTCCCTTAATGACCCCGAGTACCATATATTTAACTGACATTTATATCTTTAGCCCACACTTGTCTCTGAACCCCAGGCTCATACATAAACCTCAAACTGAATAAAATGAACTCATGATCTTTCTCTCTAAACATACTCCACCTGCAGTTTTCCCCATGCGAGAGTAGAGGAATGGCAACTCTATTTTTCAGTTTTTCAGAACAAAAGCACTGGAGTTACCCTTGATTCTTTTTCTCTAACATTTCCATATGAATTCTGTAAGTCTTGTCTGTCTTAGCTTCAAAATACAAAACCCTCACCATCTTCCTGCTAAAACATGGTCGAAGGCACCATCCTCGCTTACCTGGATTATTCTGTCTTCGGACTAGTCGCCCTGCTTGTCTGCCTTGCCCAATTTCAGTTAATTCTCTTTACTTTCCTCATGAGCCTGTTACAATATATGTCCATAAAATATAATTAGAGTACAATTTGTCAGTTTCATTTACAATAAAATCAAGATCTCTTATCACCATCTATAAGTCTTATATGATCTACCCCATCTCTGATTTTGTTTCTTACAATGCTGCCCCTGATGACCCTTCTCCAACCATCTATGTTGCCCTTGCCATTTCTCATCCTCACTTCAGAACCTGTAACTGTTTCCTTTTCCTGGATGCTCTTCCCCCAGGATTCCCGTTAACATTCCTGGTCACCAGCTCAAGGGTCTCCTTCTCAGAGAAGCCTTTCTTAATCATTCTATTTAATAATTCACCCTCCCCCTACCTCTGCAAGTCTTCGCCCTTCCCAGCTTTAGTTTTCTCCATAGCTTTTCTTGCCTTCCAACATATTATGCTTATATCCTTTTATTTAATGGCTTTCTCCTCCCATGACAATGTGAGCTTCATGAGGGTAGAGATTTCTGTCTGCTATGTTCTCTCAAAGGTACCAACACACAGTAGGCATTCGTCAAGTTTTAACTCCTATCATAATTTTTGTTACGACTGACTTAATTACTTGTTAATACATTCTGGCCCATACTATGTAGAGAAGAGAGAAATCAGTTTGTTTATATGACTCAGAAAGCGAACAGGAACATTTGACAGCACTAATAGGACTTATTTTCTAAAGCATCCCTTATTTCTCCAGGGAATGTTAAATTGGCTCCATTAAAAAATTTTTTTTCAATTTTAGTTCAAAAACAGTTAAGAATTTAACCTTTGCAAACCAAATATTAAATGAGGTTTCATATATCTATAAAATGGAATATGTAACATGACCATAGGGTATAAATTAGATGGCTAGACATATATTCAGTACTTCTTTAAAATTTTATAAAATATATATACAAAAGAATTTACATAGTGTTCATCATAGTTAAAAAACAGATAAATGCCCTACCTATGATGAATCTTAAGAAATAGAATATTTCAATGTTTGAAGTCCCTATGTGCCCTTCCCCCAATAACTTCTCTTCTCTGC
The DNA here is from genome assembly GCF_037043125.1 of Eumetopias jubatus. Classification (NCBI taxonomy): domain Eukaryota; kingdom Metazoa; phylum Chordata; class Mammalia; order Carnivora; family Otariidae; genus Eumetopias; species Eumetopias jubatus. The sequence goes on from NW_028274820.1 coordinate 28,469,238, forward strand.
CTCTAAGCAGCACAAGAAGTTGTGTTCATCATTCTTTGTTATACAGTTTTGCTATATATATATTTACTTCCATAAATATGTTTTCTTTTCCTTGATTTTGAAACCTATTTTAATGTAATAAATACTATAGGCTTTCATCTGTAACTTTATTTGCAGGCCCAATGTCATGCTCCTGAGACACACCCATGTGAATTTGCTTCACTCTAACTCATTTAAAATCATGATCTTACAAACATTCTTGCTATGACTTGAGGACCATATATTCAAACATTTTATTAGGCATCATGGTTTTCTTTTCAAAGAAGTTATATATCACTCTCAACTCCTGTGTAACCATTGTTCCACATTCTTGCTATTAGAAATTGTCAGTTTCTACTTTGCCTAGTGAAAGTGGAATGACGCTGTGAATTTAACTCACTCTTGATTACTAATAAAGTGGACGCTTACAGTGAAATTAAAAGGTTGTCAAATATAGTTGCATTTTTTAGCCCTCCATAAGAAATTGTTGCAGTTTTAGTATTAATTTGTTCAAACCACCAATTAATAAAGATATGCCCCTATATTGCCACTTCAAATAATTTGTCTTTTATATTTGACTCCTTGATCCATTTGAAAGTATTTGAGTATATGTGAAGTTGAGTTCTATCTTGGACCATTAATCAAATAATCTTTCTTTACTTAACATGCTTTCTATGTATCTTTGGGTTTATTTATGGACTCTTTATTCTATTCCTTTGTGTACCAGTCACCAATACAATACTATCCTTTTATTTTTAAAGATTTTGTTTATTTGTTTGACAGAGAGAGAGAGAGAGAGACGGTGAGAGCAGGAACACAAGCAGGGCGAGTGGGAGAGGGAGAAGCAGGCTTCCTGTAGAGCAGGGAGCTGGATGCGGGGCTCGATCCCAGGACCCTGGGATCATGACCTGAGCCAAAGGCAGATGCTTAATGACTGAGCCACCCAGGCACCACATAATACTATCTTATTAGTGTAACTTTAAAATGGTCATAGTATCTGATAGAGCTCATCTTTCTAGTGTCTATACCTCTTCCAGTAATTATTTTGATCCACTTCATTTTCCACATATATTTCAGAGTAAATTAATTTTAAAGAAAACTCCATTTTAAAATTGTAACATCACAATTCCATCCCCACTATTTTTCCTCATTTAGTTTCCTCTACTTCTTGTTCATAATCAAATATCACCTTTTAACAGCCTGTGCGATTTATGTATTCATATGCCTATTGTTATTTTACTTCACTCTCACCTACCCATCTCCTACGAAGATGGACTATAAACTCAAAATTGACCAAGTTATTTTTGGATTTGTTCATTTGATATCTCAAGCACCTATGACAGTAGATGCTTGGGCAAAGATAGATACTCAGTACGTATTTGCTGAGTGAACAAATTTAACTAGAATTTATGACTCAACCAGGAAAGCTGAGATCTTTTTTTTTTTTAAGATTTTATTTATTTATTTGACAGACAGAGAGAGAGACAGAGAGAGAGGGAACACAAGCAGGGGGGAGTGGGAGAGGGAGAGGGAGAAGCAGGCTTCCCACTGAGCAGGGAGCCTGATGCGGGGCTCGATTCCAGGACCCTGGGATCATGACCTGAGCCAAAGGCATACACTTAACCGACTGAGCCACCCAGGTGCCCTGACATCTTTTTAGCATTAATTTTTTTTTTAATCCATGAATATGGTGTCTTTCCATCTATCTAGATTGTCCTTAAAAGATTTCAATAAAGTTGCAAGTTTCCTACATGAAGTTTTTACACATCTTTGTTAGATTTATTTTTGTGTAACTTATACATTTGTCATTGACACTTGCTATGGACTTGATAATATTGTCTATTTTCTCTATTAAAATGTAAGTGTAATTCTATTTTATACAAATATTTATATTTTTAATATAAAGTTGAATATAACATCTGTGTAAAATATTTTCTCACATTAATTGAAGTGTAATTATCACACTCTAAAACTCACCCCTTTTAAGTGCATAGTTCACTGAATTGTGATAAATGTATATAGTAGCCCCTACCACAATCAAGATATTGAAAATTTCCCATCACTCCAATAAGTCCCTTTGAGCCTCACTGCAGTCAATTCGATTCCCCTAAACCCAGCCTCTGGCAAACTCTGATCCACTTTCTGTCAATGTTTTGCCTTTTCTAGAATATCATGTAAATAGAATCATACAGTATACGGTCTTTTGTATCTGGCTTCTTTCTTCATTGTAATGCATTTGAAATTCGTATTTTTTGCATATTTTAGGAGGTCTTTCCATTTATTTAATTTGTTTATTTATTTATTTATTTATTATTTTTTAGGAGTTCTTTCCCTTTAATTGCAGATAGCATCACATTGTAGGGATGTAATGCAATTTGTTAATCCACTCACCTTTGATGGACATTTGAATTATTTTCTAAATTTTAGCTATTATAGATAAAGCTGCTATGAACATTCATTGAATGGTACTTGTGTAGACAGAAGTTGTCATTCATCATGGGTAAATTTCTAGTGGAACTGGTGGAGCATGTAAGAAATTTCCTAATTTTATAAGATATTCCAAACTTTTCCAAAGTGTACCATTTTTTTCATTCCCACCATCAGAGTAACAGAATTCTGATTGCACTACATTTTCATCAGCTCTTGGTATTTAGAGTGTTATTTTTATCCATTCTGGAGGGACTGCAGTGTTATTTCATTATAATTTTAATTTACATTTCCCTAATGACTAATGTTGACTCATGTTGACCATCTTCTCATGTTTTAATTCCCTAATTTATAACTCCTCTCAAGATGTCCTTTAAAATCTTTTGCCAATTTTTAAATCAAGTTTTTGGTTTATTATTGAACTGTGAAGATTATTTATGTATTCTCTCCAACTCTACAGTAGCCTTGAAAATCATCAGCCTCACAACTGCGGGAGCTATGATAAAACAACAGTCTTACAGACACTAAAGGGAGCAGAATGAGTTTGTGGCTTCTCAAAAAGCCCCATCGTCAGAGAATTATCATTATTTAAATGGTCTTGCATTCCCCTGGAAAATACCTGTTTACAGAGTATTGTCATTATTTGACCTGACACAGAGCTTGCTTGTAGGATATAGTCGATAGAGAACTTATATCCAGAATGCATAAAAAATTTACACCTCAACAATAAGGCAACGAATAATCTAATGAAATTTGGATCAAGTATCTGAATAGACATCTGCTTAAAGATGACACACAAATGGCCAGTAAGCATGTGAAAAGATGCTCATCATTAATCATTAGGGAAATACAAATCAAAACCACAGTGAAATAGTCACTCCATACCCGCAAGGCTGACTATAACTAATAACATATATACTAAGTGTGGACTAGATTGTAGAGAAATGGAATCCTCATCCATCACTGGTAGGAGTGAAAAACCATGCAGCTACTTTGGAAAACAGCTTAATAATTCCTCAAAATGTTATATAAATATGGTGTCACCATATAACCCAGCAATTCCACTCCCAGGTATATAATGTAAAAGAAATAAAAGCATGTGTCCACATCAAAGCTTGTATACCAATGTTCATAGCAGGGGCACCTGGGTGGCTCAGTCAGTTAAGTGTCTGCCTTCGGCTCAGGTCACGATCCTGGGGTCCTGTGATAAAGCCCCCAGTCGGTCTCTCTGCGCAGCGGGGACCTGCTTCTTCCTCTCCCACTCCCCCTGCTTGTGTTCCCTCTCTCACTGTGTCTCTCTCTGTCAAATAAATAAATAAAGTCTTTAAAAAAAACCCACAAATGTTCATAGCAGCATTATTCCTAATAGCCAAAATGTGGAAACAACTCAAATGTCCATTAACTGAAGAATGGATAAACAAAATGTGGTATATCCATGCAATGAAATATTATTCAGTAATATTAAGAAATGAAATACTGATTCACGTGAACACTGAGTCATCACTGAAAACATTATGCTAAGCAAAACAGCAATCATAAAAGACCACATATTATGGGATCACATTAACATACATTACTCAGAGTAGGCAAATCTGTACAGGCAAAATACATTAGTGGTTGCCTGGGGCTGTGTTAGAGGGTGGGATGTGGAGTAAGTCCTAATGGGTTCTTTCTGGGGTGATAAAAATGTTCCTAAATTAGGTTGTGTTGATGGTTACATAACTCTGCGAATATACTAAAATTAACCAAATCGTATCCTTAAACACATATAGAATGATATACCATTTTGACAGATTAGAAAAAATTAGAAAGTGTGATAATACTGCCAAGTTTGGGGGATCACAGAGCAACGGAACTCTCATTCACTCCTGGGAGAAGGACACATTTGGGTTGTCAGTTTGAAAAACAGCTTTGTATTTAGCCAGTTGCACCGGATGTATAGAGCCGAGAAACTATTGCGCACATGCACTAATACCCTGCTATCCCTAAGAGCCCTGTTCTTAAAGATAAACATGGACAACAGAGAGTGAATAAATACAATCTAACATATTCCCACAGTCAAACACCACTCCCCTGTGTAAACAACAGAGATCTAGCTCACACACGAATACCGCTGATTTAATATACAATTAAATAAAGAATTAAGTAATAAGGACTGATTGGACAGTTATATAAAGCTCAATAACAGAAAAAAACAGTCTTGTGGATAAATACATGCTAAAAATATAAAGAAAAACAAGTGGAAGATGAATATAAAATTCTGGTTAGTGTTTCTCTTTCTGGGTAGGAAGAAGCACACAGGACACTTCCAAGGTTGTGATAATGCGGTGCATGTCATCCTTAATTAAATCCCCTGCAACAAACCTCATTGTATATTAAATACCTAGCCATGAAGTGGGAGCAAAGAGGCAATATGGGAGCCAAGAATCTTTTTGAAAAATGACAAACGGTTAAAAACTGCCTCCAAAAAGCCTATTTCCCAAATACTAAGGTTGTCTAAGTGTACATATGTATGTTTAATATAAAATTACATATATAAGTTTATGTAAGTATATAATTGTAGTAATATATGTCATTTTATATTATATACGTATTTGAATATATAAAGTATGTATACATATATGAATGTGTATGTAACACACACATATTTGAAAAGAAGTGAAATCTCGGATATATTTTTTAAGCAAAACTTGGTTATGTTAAGAGCATTTTGTTGTTGTTGTTAAGGGCATTAGAATTAGCATCATTTAACTATTTTACTGAAAAAAACAAAAATGTTTCAAACTTAAATGCTGAAAGCAATGAGACTATTTTATTATGTAATTTTCTATTAGACCTTCTAAGTATTTTTATTCCCTCTCTTGTCTTTTAGTAGCTAAATGTTTTCTTGATCATTATTGATTTTTATTTCTTACCTTGTGGCAGGGAGTTTTTATCATTATATATGGACTTTCGTGTTTTCACATTAAAATCACACTTGGTGAGATTTTATTTCTCTCGAGTAAAGCACAAAAGGGGAAAGATCAGTCTGTAATAGAACAATGCAGTGAAACCATAGCTGAAAAATATCTGGCAGAAGCAGAAGCTCGCCTCTGAGAGCTAAAGGTTACCTTTTCTCACCAAGCTGTCTGTTCTCCACCACTAATGAAATTGAAAAAGAATTATTTTTTAAAGATTTTTTTTTTATTTATTCATTTGAGACACAGATAGAGAGAGAGAGAGAGAGAGAGAGCGCATGAACAGGGGGGAGGCAGAGGCAGAGGGAGAAGCAGGCTCCCCGCCGAGCCAGGAGCCGGACATGGGGCTCAATCCCAGAACCCTGGGATCATGACCTGAGCTGAAGGCAGACGCTTAACCATCTGAACCACCCAGGTGCCCAGAAAAAGAACTTTCTAAAAGTATTTTCTATCTTTCTCATATCAAATTGTTTATACACTAATAGACATATTTAATACACATGTAAACTATTACTATTTAATAATTCTTTGCTATTGGTGTATTGATTTATGCCTAAATTAAAGGTCTATGGCCAGATCTAAAGTAGTTTTGTCCCCTTGTTCCCATACCTGTCGTATTACTGTATAATTAGAATAATGCAACTTCCGTTCATCCGTCCATCCATTTGAAAATATTTTTAGTATTATTCACTTCTTCCTTCCTTCATTTAACAAATATTTACTGCTTACCTCCTTCCTGGCACTACGCTTATTTCTAGAGATACAATAAGGGTAAACAGATAAAGGATCCTTGTCTTCATGGAACTCAGAATCTATGTATGGAGACAGATAACTATGATTACCATTTGAAAATTTTAACTGGTGCTACGTTGGGATGAGTGGTGCAAACAGAGGTGTTTGGTGGTTGGGTTGAGGAATCTGAGGTAGAATTGACATGAGGAGGGGTTAATAGAGGAAAGAGAAGAAAAACACATGAAAAGCCCTATGGTGGAAGGACCGAAGGTACTGAGGACGGAAGGACTGGCACAGAGAGATCAAGAAGGAATGGGAGATATGGTGAAGACACAAAGGTTAAGAGATTTCAAGTCAGGCAGGACTTTATCAGCTATGTATTTTTGTTTGTTCTAGTTTTGTGTGTTTTTTTCTGCGTCTTTATCTTATAAAACAATGGAAAGACAGTGAAGCCACAAGCAAGGTCGAGGCACTGCTTGACTTGCATTTTGACATCACTTGGCTGCACTGTTCAGCAACAGCTCCTCAGTTACTCACACTCTCCACCACTTCCCATCCGCTTTCTGGGTGAGTTGCCACTTATCATCCTAACTACAAGTTAGCGCGGCGGTTTTCCAAAAATCCAACTCCTCGCACAGCCTGCCCTCTTGCATGAATTGGAGTTTGTGAACTCTGCAGAGAATTTAAATTCCTCTAAGATTCGTTAGATTTTAAATTCTTCTCAAGTCTAATGGGCAATCAATATCTCTAAAGATACACTTGCCCTGTGATGTGATAGGAATTAGAGACATACACAAAGTGCAAAGGGTGGGTGCCTGGGTGGCTCAGTAGGTTAAGCGTCTGCCTTCAGCTCAGGTCATTGTCCCAGGGTCCTGGGATCAAGTCCCATGTAGGGTTTCCTGCTCAGTGGGGAACCTGTTTCTCCCTCTCCCTCTGCCTGACACATACCCTGCTTGTGCTCTCTCTCTAATAAATAAATAAAGTCTTAAAAAAAAAAATACTGCAAAGGGTAACAATGGGGGGAGTCAATTTCTCCACCTGGAAAACCAGGGAAAGCATGAGAACAGGTACATTTTACTTGGTCCTGAATGGTGTCTAAGAGGTTTTTGTTGTTGTTTTTAAGAGAAAAATGCGAACAACATTCGGAGAAAAGGGAATTTTTATGGAATCATTGAGGTTTCCTGGGAGACAAATAGATATTGGATGAATGAGAAAGGACAGAGTGAATTTGGGAAAGAAGTTCAAGATGAATTCGGAGAGAAATTTTATGACAGGATAAAATTGAGAGTCTATCCCTTAGGCACCAGAGAGCCAAGGAGTTAAAAAAATCGAAGCTGGGGAATGATTCTCTGATGGTAAGCACTGTTATATCCGCTTACAAGATTAGAATTCATCTCCCTGAATATCCAATTACTTCATGTAGCTGCCCACCCTCACTATGTGCTGTGTGTGAAGACCAACTTGCTAATATGCTTCGGTTTAGATCCCAAAGATTTTGCTCTCTATTTCACCTTCATTCTGGAAAGCAGACTAGGCATATGGAACAGAATTTATGTTGACCCAGTGGTCATGCAGTCATCCGAACTAATAGGCTTTCTTCTCTAGTTTGACTTCTAAGTCAAAAAAAATTTTTGGCCTTTTCTAGAAGCCAAATATTTCCCACGTCCTCAACACCTTTCCCAAAGAATTCCTTTATTTCTGTGAGATAATAAATATTCCCTTCCCTAATTAATGAATTAAAGTTATAATTTTAAAACATTTGGCTCATAAACACATATTGTCTATTTTATTAAGACAAACTGACTATAGCTTGTAAAAATAAGATGTAGACATTGATAGAATGGGAGAATCCATGTTTAAGCACAAGGGCAAATGCCAGTTTTTGAATTATATATAGTGATGATTCATAGGCATAGCCATAAATCTTAAATAACAGAGCACATCTATCTTGGGGGGATTGTCAGGAGCATATGGAACCTTCAGGAGCCATAGTGACTAATGACTATTTGTAGACAAGAGTAAGATTCCAGCTTAATGCCTATGACTATGTATGATAAAAACTATATTGCTATTGGGGCATTTTTTTCACTTACTGTTGTGAACTCCAGAAAAGAAAATTACTGAGTAAAATAAGACAGCAAATGATCTATTTATTCAAAAGATTTTTCCAGGGCGCCTGGGTGGCTCAGTTGGTTGAGCGACTGCCTTCGGCTCAGGTCATGATCCTGGAGTCCCGGGATCGAGTCCCGCATTGGGCTCCCTGCTCAGCGGGAAGTCTGCTTCTCCCTCTGACCTTCCCCCCTCTCATGTACTCTCTCTCTCTCATTCCCTCTCTCAAATAAATAAAATCTTAAAAAAATAAAAATAATAAATAAATAGCAGTATATTAAAAAAAAAAGATTTTTCCAAAAAATAGAATGATCATACTCAAAATTACAGTCAATGTGTGTACATGTATGTGTTTAAATGTTTGGTCTATAAACAGGAAAGTCTTTCATGCCTTTGTGGGTATTTGAAACAGTCTTTTTTTGTGGTGACTTTATACACACAAAGATTTTTTAAAAAAAAGAATACCTAGCGTAAAGGGGCAGCCGGATAAAAAGAGAGAAGGATTTCTGATATGGGAAGATATTGTCCACTTCTGACCTGGGTGACTAACCATGGGTTATTTTTTTTTTTTAAGATTTTATTTATTTATATGAGAAAGAGACAGAGAGAGAGTGTGCACAAACAGCAGGGGTGGGGAGAGGGAGACGCAGACTCCCCGCTGAGCAGGGAGCCCGATGCGGGGCTCATCCCAGAACCCTGGGATCACAACCTGAGCCAAGGACGGATGATTAACGGACTGAGATACCCAGGCGCCCCCTACCACTTCCCAAATTTAATTTCATTTAAATTCTATTTTAAATATTTTGCTTAAAAATAGAATAAATCTTTCAGAGTGTTTTTTTTTTTTTCCAGAGCAGTTTTGTATGCAGAAAAAGCCGAGAAATTCAGAAAACAATTGACAAACAAAAAAAAAATTCAAGCTGTCAGGGTGGGTTTTAAACCTCCTATTTATCAGGTTTCATTCTATACTCTAGGAAGGAGTTAGACAATTTTGACAGAATAAACTTAGATTATCTTTGGCCTTAGACCATTTCCTTCTACGTGTCTACAATTTGATTTTTGTTGATTTCTCTCTGGGATTTTTCCTGATGAATAATTAATTATAGTCCATGTCAATTTTCCATAGGCACTGAATTCTGTAGCAATCTTCCTACAATAGAACTTTTGATTTGTAAAAGGGATTTAGTACATATTCTGCTTCCCTTGCAATTTAAAGGTTGATTATATCCATGAGATTTGTCATTAAAACCTCAATTAGCTTTCAAAGTATAATCCCTGACACACTCTCCTTGTTATGCTCTCCCTTTTATCATGTCAACAATACCCCAGGAAACTTTCATTATAGCTTCAATACTTTGTTTTATTGATTTGAGCATGATTCAGCAACCACTTAGCATCCATGATATATTAGATTATAAAAATATGTAGCTGTTTTGTACTCCTATGGAATTCTTAATCCATATTTGATGAAAACATTTTAAGACCTTCTGTGCCAGAAAATAGCATGCAAATAAATGAATATACAAAAAATGGAATCAAAGAGAATCACTGAGATAAGAAACCACAAAACCCATTTACAGTTAATTTGTGCTCTAAAATATGGATGATTCTACAACTTTCCTCAGTAATCTTATGTCTCTATTTGTACATTAAGAAGAGTTTTATTCACAACATATTTCACACGTTAAAAAAATATTTTCCTTCCCCAGACTTCTTTAAAAGTATTTCCTTTTCAGTCTCATTTTCTAGAATTTTCTCTAATTTTGACTTTGTAAACCATTTAAGCCTTCAAATTCTTCCTTAGATAAATGAAATTAAGTCCAGTGTGGTTTCATCTGATTGTGAGTCTGAAACATTCTATAATTCATTTCATCCCTATGTCACAAACTCTTCCACACAGCTTAATTCCCTTAAAAAATAATAAATATAACATTGCTGACTTGGATTCAGTTAAGCTCCTTAAAATATGTAGAAACTCATGTCATTTAGCATTTTGTTCCTTTTTCTGATTTTTCAGATTTATTAATATTGATGACAATTATGATATTGGATAAAAGGTAATATTTACTTGGGGTTCATTATTTTTACCCTCTACTCTTTCAGTTTTCTTAAACTGTGTCACTTATTGTTCATTTTTCCTACACTAACATCAAGACAGATTCACTCTCCCTGTGATCCAGATTTTATATATTTGTTCTTTCTCCTTCACTACCAACACCTCCTATTCTTTTTCTTTTCATTTATTTATGTAAGATACCGCTGCTTTTCCTCAATTCCCTCCATCAAGTTTCTCCTTCATCAAGCAGACTCAAGTAAGAGCTGGTATCTCTAAAATGGCATAGCAATGATTTGTTATGCATATTAATTTGGCCATACTTTCATTCAAGAATATTATTTCTCAAGCAAAGCCAAATGAAAACAGAAACAAATCAACGTCTTAGGGCAGCTCATACTCCAGTGGATGAGGTCAGACCATAAACAAAGCAAATACATGATTATATAGGAGAGTAAACGGTGAAAAGAGAAATAAAGCAAGGAAAGGTGATAGGGAGCAGGCTTATGGGGGAGGGGGTTCTGCTTCTATTTTGCATTTTTTTTCTCTTGGTTTTCTGTCAAGTTCCACTTTTTCAAATGCATGATTTTGGATTGAATGTTGGATTGCATATGAAAAACTGGAGAAAGAATTTGAGGCTCTAATTTTAATCCCTGTGAAGGCTGCTTGGTTTTCTTGTTACTCTTATTGAAGTACTAGGTGGCCTTTTAGGTTGTGAACAAAAGCCTTAGAAAGGCTTCAACTACAATTTTAACCCCTCTGCCCCGTGAGTCAGCCAGTTCTGCTCAGCCTCGCAGCTGTTACTTGGGGAGTTGTCTTGCACAGTGCACTACTGGTGGAAACGGAATGGGCCGTGAAAGGGGCTGAAGATCTTAAATCCTCAGAACCAGCATCTGCATGGAGCGTGCTGTGATAATACAACTTATTAGGTTTTGAGCAAGGACAATCATCCTAATGAAGAGCAGGGGCTTGCTTGAAGGACTGATGCTTCTTCAGCAAGGTGTTGATCTTTGAGAGGATGAACATCTCACATCGGCAACGTGAATTCTGTTGCCTGTTCAGGTCTCGTGGAGAGAGGTCACATGCAGAAACTTCTCAATCAGGAAGTCAAGAAGTGCTACCTTCATCTAAGTCACCTAAAATGGCCATTTCTCATAACCTCTCCTTCTCTGCTTCACACCACCTCTAGTAAAATTAATACCTGCAACTATCTTCTAGAGATCCAAGAAAGAAGTAAAATCTCTTGCTCTTTGTGTTGCTCTCACCTTATCCAGTGGCCTACCACCAGTTGGAATCTAGGTAAGAGGAGATTAAAACATATCTCCCATTTCCTCCTTTACTCTGGTCATCTTTTTCCTTCCTTCTCCCACACCTCTCCAGACCAAAAAAGGAAAGACTTTCCCCTTCCACAAGTATCTCCTTCTGTCACCAGCTAGACTCCAAGACCTCACTGTTAACACCCTATCTGCTTGTACTCACCAATTTTTGTCCCACATTTTTGCTTAAACTCATTTTTGGTTTATCTCTTAACTCAGGCAAAAGACCCATTGGGAATAACATTCCATGATGGAAACCCAAACTGTGTATGCCTCAAGCAACAGTGACTGCCCTAAGGAAGAGCTCTGACCCACCCAGACCAGTCTGAACTCAACTCTCAACTCATACTTCTGCAGGTGGATCATACAGTGACCCATGGGGTGACTGACCGTTACCTTTACCTCATTATAATACTAAAATCTCCTCCCAAGGGGGAGCACAAGCCTCATTTACATAACAGACAATGCAGGTATAGGCATGTTTCCTTAAGGGGCATGCGTGACTTTATGCCTACCTCTACATACAATGACAAGGCTCCTTCATCTAAATATTCACCCCAATCCTAAGTAAAAAGAACCCATTTGCCCTTGTTTGAGAAATCACAGTTCTGTAGGTTATTTCCCGTGATCTCATTTGCTGCAAATAAAGTTTCCTCTGTGTGACAGCTCCACCTGGTGTAGTGTCTATCTGTGACTTTCCAAACACATGTTAGTTGGTTATACTTCTAGCACAGGTTTCTAGTCTAAGGTGTTGGGTTGTTTTTTTTTTTTTTTAAGAAATCTTTATTTTTTAAGATTTTATTTATTTGAGAGAGAGCAAAAGAGGGGGTAGGGTCAGAGGGAGAAGCAGACTCCCCACTGAGCAGGGAGCCTGATTCGGGACTTGATCCCAGGAGTCCAGGATCATGACCTGAGCCAAAGGCAGTCGCTTAACCAACCGAGCCAAACACTGTGGAAGAATCCCCTGTGCTGGGTCTTCAAATTTATTTAGCAAATTATCTTACCATAAAACCAAGATTTCCAACTACTATCTTGGAAGAGAGGATGCAATTTTACCCTCCCCCCACCCCGCCACCTCCTCACTCTGAGGTGATAATCCTCAAAATCTGGCTTTACAGACTGAAGAGCACAAAAGGATCCTTATTTAGTGAGGGAAATTAAAATACATCAGTTTAATCTTTCTAAAACATTAGCCCTGATAAACTACCTAAACTAAACTTTTTTTACTAAACAGTGCCCTCATAACTGTGGCTTCTTAGACTTGATCAGATTGTGCCATGTCTACTCAAAAGTTTGTTTTAGCAATTAAATCCCAATAATTTATGTGAGAATCTAAGATTAGTGGAGAATTTTATCACCAAAGTCAGTCAGAAAGCAGTAGTTGAAAATAAGACATCACATACTAACTATTCTAAAAAGAAATGCTTATCTAAACATTCAATTTTTTTCCTGCATGATTTAAAAGATTTCATCAAACCCCAATGAGAACTTGGTACAAAGGGAACAGATATCTTTTACTGATTGGTTATGTTTCCCAGACTTGCCTACAACCCCTAATACCACGTGCTTAGTCACTGACAGAGTATTGGTTTTGAAAAAAGATGACTAACATTAAAAAATACAACTACCACTTATTCTACCCACAAAAGATGGATTTATTTGGAAATAAGAGAGAACTGCAATCAGGGATAAGGAAACTATGCCAAAACCATAGGCAAGTCCACTAAACAAAGGAGAGGAACAGGGGCTCTTCTATAGAGGAAAGCAGGAAGTTGGGAAGGTTGTTATGCTCAAAAGTCCAATGCGGTAAACTGCGAGTTCTAAGTATAGTGGCTTTTCATTGGCTGAACTATAATTGTCTCTCACTGGCTGGGCTGTTGGTGGAAGAGGCGGAAGACCTCCTTCCTCCTGCTGGTATAGTAACTAGTATCCTCGGCAGGGTTCATCTCTTCCTGTTGGGTCTGCAGTTGATTTTGAGTGGCAGGGCATGAGCGCTCCCCTGGCAAACCTCCCTACTTCATTTTAGTGAAATTTCCCTTTATTAATTTTCACAAGATGCACTACATATTTTCTGTAGATTTTGGTTACAGTAATGTTTTCCACTCCAGTGCAATATTAAAACCCTATCCCCATCATTAATAAGTTACTGAGTTTAAACTAATTGTGTCTCTCCAAGTAAGGAGAAAATAAAGCATATACAGGTTTCCACATGGCATAGATGACAAACCAAGAGGCATTTGGGAACTGGGCAGTGAGACTTGGGGGTTCTGAATTGTGAGCCAAAAGAATCAGAAGTTAATGACTTCTAGAAATAGGCACTCTGAGGGGCACCCTTTCCATGTTATTTTAAGAGGGTAGGCCCTGGAGGTAGACTGCCTGGGTTCAAAAGCTATCTCTGTTATTTATTAGTTATGTGACTTGGGGCAAGTCACAAAATATTCACTGTTATACTAGCGACAGTCTTAGTGGATAATGTGCTTGTAAGTGCAACTCTTTCGGATTGGTCTGATCATGCCACTTCCACTTAGGAGACTACTGCACCCATTAAATTCCAGTAACTTCTGTGAGAATCTAGCTTCAGTGCAGGCTTTTATTTTCTTATCTCTGTACACCAGTTCTCACTTGTAAAATAGAGATAATGACAGTGCCTATCTTACTGGGTTAGAAAGATGAAATGAATCATTGTTTATAAGGCACTTAGAACAGCCTGGAACAGATTACACACTAAGTAAATGAAAAATCAACAGATGCCCAGTAGCTATTTTCCTATTAAAAACTCAGGATTATATGGAATTACTTTCTAAATCCATACTGGACAAGACAGAAGAGTTTGCAGAACTAAAAATTACATAAAGAATATATACCATTTCCTTGATAACAAACAACTGTAGAAAGTCTTTCTCAGGGTCAATTTTGAAGGAGTTGAAATTTCTTAATTCTAAGGAATGACTAGACCTCTGCACAACTTAAGATAAACAGACAAATTCTGTAAACAAAGTCTAAACTGTAAACAACTGTGTAACTGATAGTAAACACAACTGATAAGACATAACAATTTTATACCTATATATGCAATATATATAAAATATATATAAATATATTATATATATATATGTATATATATATATAACACTGCTTAAATAACTAAGTGGTTTTCATATTACAAAGCCCTTCGGTCACTTTTAGTAAATACTCTTGAATAAGCAACATTTCAGAGTATTTCTTATAATTGTACAGATGGGGGTCTAAATTAGGAGAACTCTAAAAATAGGTAGTCCAGAGAGATTTTGTAATCTGCTGCCTTACTGGTAAGATAATACCGTGTGTAATCATAAGATTACAAACATTCATAGGAACTTTAAAGTTTGGGGAGAACACACAGGATTGTGAAGAGGAACACATAGGATTATTTGTATTTTTTTTTTTAAAAATTTTAATTGCAATATAGTTAACGCACAGTGCCATATTAGTTTCAAATGTACAATACAGTGATCCAATACTTCCATACACCACCCAGTGCTCATCAAGACAAGTGCCCTCCTTAATCCCCATCACTTATTTCATCCAACCCCTATCCTCCCCCACCTCTGGTAACCATCAGTTTGTTCTCTATAATTAAGAGTCTGCTTCTTGGTTTGGAAAGACATTTTTTTTTTTTTTTAAGAGAGAATCAAGACTAAATATAGGAGTTCAAAGTCTTGATTAGTATCTGGAAATAGAAGGTATAATGGCTTGAAAAAATATGGATACTACTTACATAAACTGTTGTGTAATATGAATAAAATTTCACATTTTTGTACATTTTAAATGCTCAATTGCTCTGAAATAAAGTAAAACTGATTTTTTTAAAAAGGATATTTTCTTGGGCATCTAAACATCATAAATGTAATTATAATCGTAGGGCGCCTGGGTGGCTCAGTCGGTTAAGCGTCCAACCCTTGATTTTGGCTCAGGTCATGATCTCAGGGTCTTAAAATCCAGCCCTGTGTCGGGTTCTGCACTCAGCATGGAGCCTGCTTAAGAGTCTCACTCTCTCCCTCTCCCTCTTTAAAATAAGTCTTTTTTATTTGTATCTTTGGCGTAAATACCCAGTAGTGCAATTGCTGGATCGTATAGTAGCTCTATTTTCAACTTTTTGAGGAACCTCCATACTGTTTTCCAGAGTGGTTGCACCACCTTACATTCCCACCAACAGCGTAGGAGGGTTCCCCTTTCTCTGCATCTCTCCCAACATCTGTCATTTCCTGATTTGTTAATTTTAGCCATTCTGACTGGTGTGAGGTGGTATCTCACTGAGGTTTAGATTTGGATTTCCCTGATGCCGAGCAATGCTGAGCATTTTTTCATGTGTCTGTTGGCCATTTGGATGTCTTCTTTGGAAAAATGTCTGTTCATGTCTTCTGCCCATTTCTTGATTGGATTATTTATTCTTTGGGTGTTGAGTTTGAGAAGTTCTTTATAGATTTGGGATACTAGCCCTTTATCTGAGATGTCATTTGCAAATATCTTCTCCCATTCTGTCGGTTGTCTTTTGGTTTTGTGGACTGTTTCTTTTGCTGTGCAAAAGCTTTTTATCTTGATGAAGTCCCAATAGTTCATTTTTGCCCTTGCTTCCCTTGCCTTTGGCGATGTGTCTAGGAAGAAGTTGCTGCAGCTGAGGTCGAAGAGGTTGCTGCCTGTGTTCTCCTTTAGGATGTGGATGGACTCCTGTCTCACGTTTAGGTCTTTCAACCATTTGGAGTCTATTTTTGTGTGTGGTGTAAGGAGATGGTCCAGTTTCATTCTTCTGCATGTGGCTGTCCAGTTTTCCCAACACCATTTGTTGAAGAGACTGTCTTTTTTCCACTGGACATTCTTTCCTGCTTTGTCAAAGATGAGTTGACCATAGAGTTAAGGGTCCATTTCTGGGCTCTCTATTCCATTCCATTGATCTATGTGTCTGTTTTTGTGCCAGTACCATACTGTCCTGATGATCAGGGTATGTGCACCCCGATGTTTATAGCAGCAATGTCCACAATAGCCAAACTGTGGAAAGAGCCAAGATGTTCATCGACAGATGAACGGATAAAGAAGATGTGGTACATATATACAATGGAATATTATGCAGCCATCAAAAGGAATGAGATTTTGCCATTTGCAACAATTTGGATGGAACTGGAGGGTGTTATGCTGAGCGAAATAAGTCAATCAGAGAAAGACGTGTATCATATGACCTGGCTGATATGAGGCATTCTTAATCTCAGGAAACAAACTGAGGGTTGCTGGAGTGGGGGTGGGGTGGGAGGGAGGTGGTGGCTGGGTGATAGTCATTGGGGAGGGTATGTGCTATGGTGAGCGCTGTGAATTGTGCAAGACTGTTGAATCACAGATCTGTACCTCTGAAACAAGTAATGCAATATATGTTAAGAAAAAAAAAAGAAGAAGAAGAAGATATAGCAGGAGGGGAAGAATGAAGGGGGGGAAATCGGAGGGGGAGACGAACCATGAGAGATGATGGACTCTGAAAAACAAACTGAGGATTCTAGAGGGGAGGGGGGTGGGGGGATGGGTTAGCCTGGTGATGGGTATTAAAGAGGGCACGTTCTGCATGGAGCACAGGGTGTTATGCACAAACATTGAATCGTGGAACACTACATCAAAAACTAATGATGTAATGTATGGTGATTAACATAACAATAAAAAATTTTTAAAAAATTTTATTTATAAAAAAATAAATCTTTTTTTAAAAAATGTGATTATATTCCTTAAACAATTACATGTTGATACAGTTCATTTTCAAA
Source organism: Eumetopias jubatus (assembly GCF_037043125.1). Lineage (NCBI taxonomy): Eukaryota > Metazoa > Chordata > Mammalia > Carnivora > Otariidae > Eumetopias > Eumetopias jubatus. The sequence goes on from NW_028274820.1 coordinate 28,486,630, forward strand.
CCCCTTAAAAAGCAGATATACAAAAATGACCACAAAACTCCTTTTTAAGTTTATGTGTACACCCCTTCTTTAAAAAACAGCACCATAGGCTTAATATATTTCTATTTTCCTGGACCTGTTTTATGTATTTCTTGTATCATTGTCATTCTTATTTTCATAACCTCTAGGGATTCAGTGATGATGTTTCGATTCCTTCTGAGGGTTTCAGTAATGGTTGTCGACCCCTAGCCCCCAAATATCTTCTCAAGTCCACTGAGGTTAGATATCGGATAGAAGATCCATCAATTCTAATGGCAAAAGAGTTTTGTTTTTGTTTTTGAGTGGTGAAAAATAGATTGTGATGATGTTAAACAACTCTGAATATAGTAAAAACCACTGAATCATAAACATTAAACGGGTGAATGTTATGTATGTGAATTATTCCTCAACAAGAAAAAAAAAGATCGGGCGCATGGGTGGCTCAGTCGGTTAAGCGACTGCCTTCAGCTCAGGTCATGATCCTGGAGTCCCGGGATCGAGTCCCACATCAGGCTCCCTGCTCAGCGAGGAGCCTGCTTCTCCCTCTAACCCTCCCCCCCTCATGTACTCTCTCTCTCATTCTCACTGTCTCAAAATAAATAAATAAATCTTTAAAAAAAAAAAAAGGAAAAAAGATCAACTGATTCTTCGTTGCTTTTCTCAAGGAGATTCAAGATCAAGGCACTAGTCAGGCTAAACTTCCTTTCAATAGTTAAATTTTGCTGAGTTCGTCAATGTGGGTTTTTAAGTAGACACTTTTCATGTTTTATGATGGCCTGTTTTATGAGGCCTGATGTCCTCATCACAAAATTAATTTTTAAAAGTCTTACTTGGCCACTGTATGAAATATAATTTAAACTCCTTAAAATTATTTTAATTCATAGGAGCATCTACAGGCTTTCCTTCTGAAACACTGGAAATGAGTCTAAGTAGTTAAACTCAAAGGGTCCCTGTGAAATGTTTAATTGTGTAGAGTTAAGCACACTGGTTCTGGAGTTTAACTACCTAAAGTTAAATCACAGCTCTGAACCTTGTTAATTGTGTGATCATGAGCATATTACAGAACCTCTACATCAGATTCCATCTGTAAAATGGGAATGATAATAACATCTAACTCACAGAGCTATTAGAAGGATTGAATGGGTTAGTATATACATTATAAAGTACCAGAACATAATAAAAGCTATTATTACTATAAACTATTAATAATAATAAATTCCTTTTTTAAAGATTCTATTTATTTATTTGACTGAGAGAAAGCGAGACAGCACAAGCAGGGGAAGTGGCAGAAGGAGAGGGAGAAGCAGACTCCCCACTGAGCAGGGGGCCCAACATGGGGCTCAATCTCAGGACCCTGGGATCATGAACTGAGCCAAAGGCAGATACTTAAGCGACTGAGCCACCCAGGAGCCCCCAATTCCTTTTTTTTCTTTTTAAAGATTTGAGAGACAGAGTGCATGCGTGCTTGTGTGTGCATGCATGTGCATGTGTGCAGGCGTGGAGGGGCAGAGAGAGGGAGAGAGAAAACCAAGCGGACTCTGCACTGAGCCCAGAGCCTGACACAGAGCTCAATCTCTCAACCCTGTTATCAGACTGGAGCTGAAACCAAGAGCTGGAGGCTTAACCAACTGCACCACCCAGGCACTCCTAAATAATTCCTTTCTATCCATCATCACTTTGTTCCCTCTCTTTACATTTGGTTATTTTTTCTGACCACTGGTGATTAGGACTTCCTCTTCTCAATGTAGCGTCTGCTTTCCCTGCACTATTTGGTTTACTCATTATTCTTTGTTCTTCCATTAAACAGAAATTTTTATTTATATTTCTGCAAATGACATATAATGTATGTATAAAAATGAACCCACCACCTTACTACATTTTAAAGTTAACAGAACTAGTTATCTCCTATTACATTCGCCCTAATTTTGGTTGATCTTTATCTTTCCACACGCTTTATCCTTCCTCTTGAATATTTTATGTCTCTATCCTTTTATAGATTCACTATGTTCCAGTTGTCATCTTTACCACCGTTATAAGCAACATTTTTAGTTTTATTTTAATGCTCAGATTATCAAATTTGACATTAAGAGCCAGTTTAAGTTGAATATTGATTCTTTTTAGCATTGCCCCTAAAAATTGCTGAAGGGTCTTTAAGAGGATGATCAGCATTATCCTGCTTACTTCGGCCCTGGCCATCAAATCAGCCAGCCTCTAAGAAGCACTGATTCTTTATAGGGAAGGGAACAGGACAGAGCTCCAAACTGACCCTACAAGTGCATTGGAGGATTTGGGTCAGGAGAAGGATCTCTAGGAGAAAGACCAAGTTCTTCGGCTAGAAAACAAGTGGGGCATAAGCTCCATAAGGTCATAACTTAGCTCAATGGTAACAAGTTCATAATGCTCATTCTAGTTTTCTCCAATTTAATATGTTGCATTGCTATTCCATATTTTTAGTATCTAATTGCACCTGCCACTTAAACTTACTTTGTGATAACAAAGTGAATTTTTTGTTTAAATATCCAGGCCCTTAGGACATTTGCTGCCTAATAAGCACAAGTTTCATGTTTGGCCAACAGCTTAACTACTGATAAGAATTCTTCTTTGATCTGTTTCAGCTCTAGCAGTTTAAGAAGCATAAAGCATAGGTAATTTCCTTTCTAACAAAAGAATATCTTATAAATATAAAAAATTACTAATTTATGTCATATTGTATTAAACCCTTCTTTCCCTTCCTTTTTCACAAGCTCAACATCTTCCATGTTCTCATTTCATACACCTATTTTGTCTTAAAGCAATCAATAAATAAATGTTGAACAGATAAAATCTTGTGTGCTGGTGTGTACATATGCTAATACATCCAGTCTCACTGACTTGTATTATAAAACAATCCAGTGATGTGACAAGCCCTTGGAAAGAGAATTCCAATTTGAAACTCCTCAATCCTTAGTGAGCGTCTCACCCTTACAGGTCCCTAGAAACAAACCAGCATATGAAATTGACAGGTTTTGATTACGTGTAAGTTGAGAAATCGTAGCTATAGGTCAAATTCTGTGACAAGCACTCCACTTCAACTCTGCGCCTAACCATTTTCATTTTAAATCAGTCATGTGAATTGCAAGTAAATCTAACTCTTAGGTTTTGTGTAAAAAGACACCATGTTGTGTTTCTTCTGCAGAAATGTTCTTTTGTACCATCTCCGAGGACAAATTGATCTGGTAAGATCATTACTACAAGTAAAGACATTATAAAGACAGATAATTTTTTTCAGGACACCAATTTGGCAACAATATGCTAATAACATATCAGAAATAAGAGCTTTGAAAAAAAAACAGACTTTAATCAAAGTCCTGGTTGTCGCACCTACTAGCTATAAGACCCAGGGCAAATGTACCTAATTGCTGTAAGCTTTTGTTTTTTCACATTTAAAATAAGAATAGTATCTGCCTCTTAAAGTTATTGTGAGAATTAAACCAGATGAGATTTAGAAGGACAGTGAACATTACTAGCAAACTGTTGAAGTTCCTATTAAACAGGTTTTCTTTATGGGTTATGGATTCTGTAAGGCCCTTCTTCCCTACTCAGAGTGACAGTATTATTATATGTAGATTTTTCCTGAAACATAGTGAACTGTGATGATCCTCAAGAACTAGCATTTCTGGAATGCGTTGAGCAAGGACTCCAGGTGGTAGTGAAAGAGAGAGGAGCTCTGCATAGAGCTCTGGCTATAGCCTCTCTAAAAAATCCCTTGATATTAATTTGAACCTGACCTTTCAAGCATAGAAACATTAAGCAGAGTAAAAAAGACACATGGGATTGTTTGATCTACTACATACTCCCTTCAACCCAAATAAGACTAAACATAGGGCGCCTGGGTGGCTCAGTCGTTAAGCGTCTGCCTTCGGCTCAGGTCATGATCCCAGGGTCCTGGGATCGAGTCCCACATCGGGCTCCCTGCTCAGCGGGAAGCCTGCTTCTCCCTCTCCCACTCCCCCTGCTTGTGTTCCTGCTCTCACTGTCTCTCTCTGTCAAATAAATAAATAAAATCTTTAAAAAAAAAAAAAAAAGACTAAACATAGAACACTTCATTAATATCTCACTTAGGCTTTTCAAAATTTAGACTAAGAATTTCCTGTTTGAGATTTAATAAGATGTTACTATGTGAGTTAATTTACGTAAAGCTCTTAGCTGATATTAATTTTAATAACACTAATAAAATTTCTTTGGTGTGGTTGAGTTGGAGCTTCAAGGACTGCCATGAATCTCAGGGAGAGATATTTATGAAATAATTATGGCCCCCATTTAGTGTCACAGTGAAGGGGGCTCATACTGGGAAATGACTCAGATACTTGAGGTGTGATAATTAAGTTCTTCATATCTAGAAACGAGGTGTTACAAAGTCCTGGCGCCCCTTAGAGTACAAACGGATTATTACAGTTATAGTAATCTTTGTCTTTGGTACTCTTGGAACGGGAATGAAACTCCAAAGATCTGTGAGAAAAGATGCTAATGAGGACACCTGGCGGGCTCAATCGGTAGAGCATGCGACTCTGGATCTCACGGGTTTTTTTGTTTTTTTTTTTTAAAGATTTTATTTATTTATTTGAGAGAGAGAGAATGAGAGAAAGAGAGCACGAGAGGGAAGAGGGTCAGAGGGAGAAGCAGACTCCCTGCTGAGCAGGGAGCCCGATGCGGGACTCGATCCTGGGACTCCAGGATCATGACCTGAGCCGAAGGCAGTCGCTTAACCAACTGAGCCACCCAGGCACCCTGGATCTCACGGTTTTAAGTTCAAGCCCCATTTGGGGTGTAAAGATTACTTTTAAAAAAGGTTTTTTTAAAAAAACCAACCCCCCCAAAAAAAGATGCTAATACATGGATCCCCCAAATATGTGTATTTATAATCTCTAGATCAGCCACCCTCTTTGTGCTGTATTTAACAATTCTTTGCTATTTCTGAATTGTCAAATATCTGCTATTCAATGACCCTGATATTGAATATAGAGATTCTTGATGCCCTATTTTGGGCCTATCATTGTGCCACATAGGTAAACTAGGATAAAGTAGATTTCCTCAGCATTCATATCTGGCCTAGACTGTGCATGGTTCATAAATAAGGCCATTATTTTAAGTTACGTTTCCTTATTCAAAATATGTTGTCCTAGGGGCACCTGGGTGGCTCAGTCAGTTAAGTTTCTGCCTTCAGCTCAGGTCATGATCCCAGGATCCTGGGATCAAGCCCTGCTTCAGGCTCTCTACTCAGTGGGGAGTCTGCTTCTCCCTCTCCCCCCAAACTCCCCCCCCCCAATTTGTTCTCTCTCTCACTCACTCTCTAATAAAATTGTAAAAAAAAAAAAAAAAAAAGTTGTCCAGGGCGCCTGGGTGGCTCAGTCGTTAAGCGTCTGCCTTCGGCTCAGGTCATGGTCCCAGGGTCCTGGGATTGAGCCCCACAGCAGGCTCCCTGCTTGGCAGGAAGCCTGCTTCTCCCTCTCCCACCCCCTCTGCTTCTGTTCCCTCTCTCGCTATGTCTCTGTCAAATAAATAAATAAAATCTTTAAAAAAAAAAGTTGTCCTAATGTAGATTGTAAATGTTCTATTATCATTTTTTTAGGAAAAACAATCAGTTCTTGATTCACCATAACCCATAAGGAGTAAACTGAATTAAGAGAATGTAAAAGTTTATCATTTATGCTTGAATATTTTTTTCATTAATAACTTTTTGGAAATTGGTTTAGCCAAGAAAATTTTTCAAGTTTTTATTCACCTCAAATTCAACGCTAAGTTTTTGTTACTCTAATTTTTTCAGTATTTTTTTACATTGCTCCTTGTAGTTTTTATTAAAGCTGTTCACCAAGTATTTCTATTTCTCTGAGCACACAGAATGAGACAACTCTGATCCCATGAATTAGGCAGTGGTCATGTAGTTTGCTTTGGCCAATGACATGTGGGTGGGATTACTTGTTTTACTTGGGAGGTAAAATTTAGGTATCAACTAGCTGCCTTTTTTTAAATGTATTTATTGGGGGGAGGCACAGGAAGAGGGAGAGAGAGAGAGAGAGTCTTATGCAGACTCGCTGCTGAGTGTACAGCCGGACGCAGGGATTGATCTTACACCCTGAGATCATGACCTGAGCTGAAATCAATAATCCGTCACTCAACCAGCTGTGCCATCCAGGCACCCCGCCTCTCTATCTCTTTCCCTCCATCCCTGACCTTGCCACTGTGAACACAATACTCTAGATGGAGGATGTTTAGTGTCCCAGAATGTAATAATGCAGTGTAGAGACTCCAGAGGACCTCTAATGGAAATAGAGCATGAATGAGAATTTAAACCTTTGGTGTTTCAGACCACAGAGATGTGGAAGTTGTTCCTGACTTCAGCATGATGTAGCCTGTCATGACAGATACATTATTCTTTTTACATGTACCTTTTTAGAACTTCCTCCTTTGTTAAATAACTATGAATTACTGATAGCTTCTGTACTCTTTAAAACACAATCCATAGGAGAGAGAAAATAGTGTAGAAAAAAATTTTAAGTGACCAAAATCTCTCCACATTTTGTAAAAGATACAATTTACAGAGCTAACAAATCAAGGTTCAACCATCATGTGCAAGCAAAAGATAAATGGTCCAATTTGGAAGCTTTGGGAAACAAGAGCTAATGAAGAAAAAGACACAAAATATACAGGTTATTTAAACAAAACCTGATTGCATACAACAAAATAATGCCCTCATGTATTAGAATAGTTT